>NC_067148.1:50162754-50462754 GCF_903995435.1 Acomys russatus | reverse complement strand
AACTCTAAGTTGTTTAAGTTGTGTTTTCAAAAGCCCAATCTTTTGTTGTACATATAGTTGTAATAAATATCAATACTTATTTATTTGTAGATGCTTGATATCAGCCTTTATCCTTCCAGTTTGAGTACAAAGATGCAAATTAGAGCTATCTGTCTTAACAGTTATCAACAGAACTTGAGGTTATTCCCCAAATTGTTTTATCCTACGTTGCAATTATTTACATGCTACAGTGGCTAATGACTCTTTCTCTGAACAACACAACCTTAACAAGTGAATCTATATTTGTATCTGTATTGTTTGTTTTGTCATGATTCAGAAGTTATTTTAGACATAAATTCTCACAGCAATATTAATAAGATGTAAGGTTGTCCCTTGGTTTTTCTGGGATTCTGGCAAATATTTAACATTTGTTTTTTGTTTTTCTTTTAATTTTTGTTTTTGTTTTCTTTTAATTTAAATGTACAAAGTCTCAGATTTCTTGAAGAAATTTTCATATTTTCTTAGTTACAGTTGAATTTTCTGTCCATTTTTCCTCTGTGCTATTGTGGTACCTGCCTCAAAGGTATTAAATGGTTCTTTTCTCTCACAAAGGAACAAAAGCAGACTTTGATTTCTCCAGGTAATTATGTTACCTTCCTTTCACTGAGGCAGTATAGGCTTGATCTGTGTGTTTTGAATTAGAAGTAGGTATTTAAAAGAGAGCTATTAACTTCTAAGAAATAGAAAACTCCATGGATAATAGACTGCTACAATCATTATAATCTCATGTTTGTCAACTGAATGAATTAAATTTACATATGACATCGCTGTATATCTCTATTATTACTTAGAGTTCAGAAATCAAGAGAAAGGAGAGTGCAACAGGTAGTATTTGCATATTAGAAATATATAGAGAAAGGTCTAATAACAGGGTTGATTATGTTTTTTAATCTTTGTGTAATACATAAAGTTTTCATGAATATGTTAATAAATCTTTAAAATTATAATCAATTGAAGTTTATAAACAAATGTACAGACATGCATAGATATTTGTGAATATATTTGTAAAAAGATTTTATCCATATAGTATTTCTTTTTGCCTATTGTCAACTCATTACTGTCTGCTTATTTTCTTTGTATTATTAAGTGCAAGTGAAAAATAATAGCAATAAGAATATTGCTTCCTTTATTAGAGTCATTCAGTTCTTTTTCAGAATATACTTGAAATAAATAAACAAACCAAGCAAGATATTCAATCTATGTATTTCCAAAAGTCTTTATGAGTTTTCAAATTCACTATCCAATAACACAGTTTCTATAGCAACTGTGTCAGAAGTCATAGCACTGGTGTTATATACGGAAACAAGAAAGCTGTGTTCCATGGATATTCAAATGCATTTTTACAACCTGTCCTTTAATGGGAAGTATACTGTACGTAATAAAACAACAGAACTTCAGAGTGTATATTACATAGAATTATTATATTACATGTACTCCATGTCTATATTTACATGGCAGTTCATTTACAAATAATTTAGTTAGATATAAAGTCTGTTGCTATTATTTGAGATAATATTTCTCATTGTATGGAGAACTTACTGGTTTTATATGATATATTGCTTTATTATATGTTAACAAATACATATTTGATATTTTGTTAGATACCTGTAGTGTATGTAGGCACTCTATTATCATCTCAAATTAATAAAAATCTTTTCTAAAATTGAAAAGTCATATTATTGAGAATAAATTAGTGATGAGTTTTCAGACATAAATATAATGTATTTGTTACCAGTCTCATGACTCAAGGAACACTTCAGAGAGGGAGCCCAAAAGATTTTAAGGGCTGGAGGATATTGAAGGGAACCATGATTATAACAAGGTGACTGTAATCAGGAACACATGCAGCAGTGTCTATCTGCACAGGACCTGCACACTCACACACACACACACGCACGCACACACACACACACACACACACACACACCTGAGAGAGAGAGAGAGAGAGAGAGAGAGAGAGAGAGAGAGAGAGAGAGGGGTCAGAGGCTAAAGTTGATGAGAAGAAAGGTGGTCAGCAGAAAATGAATAGGTTGAAAGAGGTAATGACGTAATTATGATCACACAATCTTCAAGGAAATAAATGAAGCAATATCTTTATGTAATATTCAAGTTTTCGTCCCCTCCCAAGGGAAATAGTCCATGGTTCTTTGTTGTCATGGCACAGGATGAGGAATTGGATATAGAAATGAGGTAAGAAGAACATGTGCCCAGCCGAACATCCTGGAATATCACATAGTTACTAAGTATCTGCTAAACCACCATGAATTAAACAGAAAATACAATGAAGAAGTTTGGGCAAAGAAGATTCTCGTGCTGCACAGAATGCTGGAGTGAAGAGGTAAATATTAAGAAGGCAACAAGAGATAGAAGGGAAATAGGTCTTGTGGAGTGGGTTAACGAATTACTCGCTGGCCAATTTCTGTTGAATAATTTTATTATTAAAGATTGTAACGTCAATGAGAAGTTACTTGACTTTCATTTTTATATAGCTTTAAATGAAACAGGATGTGCTTAATTTGAAAAACCAGGATATCAATAAGTTCAATAAATACAGAAATTCTGAATGTCAGTATATTAAGATTAACATATCTTTTCATACACTGGGACTTGTAGAGATGTAAATTAAGAGACACTTCAGAACCTATGTGTATAATTTGGCATAGATACGATGACTGTACTGAACAATGTAGTATAACTACAGTGTAGTTCAGATGATAGGATATATACAGTTTTTATCAAAATTGAAAAAATTACAGAATAATTGATTCTCATATTAGAATTGAAATTATAACATTTTATAATACCAACCTAAGTATAAAAAGAAATAGATGACAAATTCAAACATATTAATATATAGTATTACCCAATTATAACATAATATATATTATATAGATAAGTTGATACATAAAATACATGCATGCATAAAAGCAAGTTGATACAAAACATGTGGCACCAAATCAAATCAAATCAATTTCATGAGCTCTTGCTGTTTTAGTCTATGAAGGATTATATCCTTCCAGTGTACAGGCATGGGTTACTCTCTATAGCATGCCATGGAGTAAATAGGTTTCTCCAGTTTAGTGCAATTTTGCCATTAGGGACTCAGTTGTCCTGAACTAATTCTAAAGTGTGTGGTAAAATTAACTAGTGAGTGGAGGCCTAATGTATTTATTTTCATATTACTTATGTACCAATTTCTTCACTATATATGAGTTTATTAGGATTAACCAATTTGACTTTATGTTTGAGGAAGATTTAAGGCATGAGGTCATTGTATTTAAATTATCAAATTCATTGTCCAAGAATTATTTTCTATCCCTTAGTTACCAATGATAAGTGGTGACTGATCACCCTTTCTTTCTGAAACTGTACTTTTTCTTTTTTCTTCGGTATTTATTTATTCTACCTAAAGTTTACCAGATTTGTAAAACTTTTTAAACAATAAGTATTATTTTTTGATTTCATGATTTTTTGTATTTTTGCTTTAATCAGACTTAAGACATAAATGTAGACATAAAGTAAATATCTGCACCTGCATTTCTAGTGTTGCTGTAAGGTATGGAACACTTCTTCTAATAAGAAAAATTTCATTTAAAATCATCTAACTTTTCAAGGAAACAATATCCTGATTCAGAGCAACACTTGAAAAACTTGGCACTATTAAATATTTTGCCACTAGTAAAATTTTTTTTTCATTACATTGCAATGAATAAGTGTGTTCTATAGACTTTGTGACAAATTTTACTTGTGTATTTGATAATTAATCACATTGCAACATTTGAGTGATTTATTCTTTTTTGTTGCTGTGGGCTGTTGAATTGGGCAAGTGCTTCACAGTTTCTTTGTCCATACACCAGTGATGGGCATGGGCATCTGGATCAATACCAGCTTGGAGCTATGGACATATCATGAATATTAGTGTGCAAGTGTTAGCATTAGTATTTAGTTTAGCTTACCTTAAGGAAGCCCTTTGTGAGGTGAATTGCTAGGACGAGTATGTTCTTAACTCCAGGGAAACTTAAACTACCTTTCAAACTATTTGTGAAACATTGTAACTTCTCAGTAGAAAGCCAGAGGCTATAAGTTATAGAAAAAAGGACTTTTTGAAAAGTATTTATCTAACTTCTAAATTGTTATTATGTGTATTGTTTATTCTTTCTCTTAGGTCATTTATCTGGAAAAGATGTAAGCAATGTTAAGGAACAATGGTATAAACAGGCTGTTCAGGTGCTTTTCATATAAGGGTAGCATTCTGTAGTATGCGATTGGTGGATTTACATAAATAGTTTTCACTGAGTTGAGGATGATTTAAAAATAATAAGTTGTAGCATGTTTGTTTTTCAAGGTAACAGAAAATTGAAAGTAACTAAAATAGAAAGTGATACAAGAGAATTGGTTATTCTCTTGTGAGAAGAGAGAGAGAACAGACATTGTTTTGTTCAAGACTGTGGAAGTCATGGAGAATTTGAACTGGAAAAGCTATTGGGTGCTTTAATAGGCTACTCATTGAGAGCTTTGAATATAAGATCATTGATAAAATGAAGACAATGGAACCTTGGCATATGAAGTTTTATAGAAAATGAAAGGGTCTATCAGGGATGCTACTGTGCAATAATTAAACTAAGGATTTGTGGTTTCTCCTTAGCAGAGGATGAAGAAGAATTTGTAAATAACAAGAGAGCACCATCACAAAGTTAGGTCTTTGCATTACTAGGATAATTGATGTTGGTTAGTGTTGAAAAATCAGCGAAGATTGAGGATGAAACCAGCATTGTTGAAGGTCAAACTTCTTGAAAGTATTTCTTTAGCATCAGTATGACATAATGAGGGACAAGAACACATTTTAAGTTGACAGCCATAGCTGGTGATGCGTAAAAGGTCCCCATGTGATATTTGTTTTGGCAAAATGAAAGCTCACGTTTCTAGGGGCTATGAAGAAAAGTTGAAGCTCAGCAACGTAATCCAGAGTCAGGTTCCCATAGAGATCTTAGAAAGTCCACTGGTGAAGATGCAACTTTATGATGCAGTGAAGACTCTAGGATTGAAGGATTCATAGAGAGAATCTGAGTCTTGAACTATGAGAGACCGGAAGGTCATTAGTGAAGGTGAAGCCTTAGTTGCAGTGGAGTCCAACGTACGGATGACGCCAGCACTGTGGGACCTCCACCAAGGACAACAGCATATGTGGAGTAGAACTGTACTGACCTCACAGTAAGATGTGTGTGATGTGGGTAGCTGAGCTGAAGCAGTGTTGTACAAGCTCTATGGAACCCAGAGGACTTTGAGTGAGTCCCCAGTGTCACAAAAATGAACTGTTTATAATTTTGGAATTAGCTTTTTCTTTGATCAGATTATAATTACATCCCGGTTCTTTCCTCTTAGAATAAGAATGATTAATTTGAGGAAGGGGGCTATAGTGTCCCACATCTGAGAGAAATTGGATATTTTAAAGAGACATTGCACATTTAAAGTGTGAAATTTTGTGAAGACTGGGACTTTTAAAAATTGGAATGTGTTTTGTAGTATGATATTCATATTAACATGAGCTCTTGGGGACAAACAAGAGAGACAAAGTTATGGTATAATATTAATGTGTTTATGTTTCAAGTTGGCAAGGGGTCAGTTGTGCTGATTAGGTTTTGTCAGTTTTACACAAACTAGGGCAACTTGGCAGTGGAAAACCCAACTGAGAAGTTGCCTCCATAATATAGGCATGCAGACACATGGTAGTGAACATTTTCTTGATTAGTGATTTATACAGTCATGCCATACTGTGGCCGGTTCAAAAAGTCCTGAGTTGTATCAGAGAGCAAGCTGAGCAAGCCATGTAAAGGAAGTCAGTAAGCAGTATCCCATCATGATGTCTATTCTAGTTCCTGACTCTAGGTTCCTGTTTGAGTTCCTGTCCTGACTTCCCTCAATGGTAGACTTTAACCTGTATTATGTAATAAGTTCTTTCCTCCAGAAATTGAGCTTAGTCATCATTTTTATCACAATAACAGACCATCAACTATGTTAGCTTCCAAATATTTCTCATAGTTGTTCATACTAAGTCATTTTAACAACCATTTCCATAGTTGCCTCTTGCCCTAAAAGTTTGTGTATAAGTGTATATAAAAGATGAAGACTCACCTCTTCACCCTGGTCTTTCTTTAGTTCCTTGCATACTTATAGCTCTTTTCAGGTGTCATTAACATATTATTGTACATAAATGCTTTGTCTCAAGGCTATAATTATTATATATAAAAATGTAACTTTGAAAATGTAAAAGTATCTTTTATAAAAAACATATGGTAGCCTACACTTTTATAATGAGTGTTCCAAAAGCTCTAATTTCAGTAATATAATAATATAATTTTACTATAAGGAAAACTGTGTTGGGGTTTCCACAAGCACGGGGATGGCAGAGTTATTATTCATGTGAGACAAGAAGGAAATCCTGTACAACACAACAGAGTAGCCAGGACTGGTTCAGCTTCCAGAGCCTGAATCTGGACAGTTAATTTTAGGCACATTTAACTTGTTTCCTGGTAACAATTATTTTAATCCAAAGTGTACAATGAAGCATCACCACATTAACATTTTTATAGAACATGTGACCTCCTTCATAAAGATGGGTTCTATATCTTCAAGGCCTAGAGGAGGATCTGAGGTGGTCTCTCTCAGTCACACAGATAGCACAGAGGGTCACCTACCTACAACGTACATGCAACATCATTCTTAAGGATATGTTTTACTGACTGTGGAGCAATACTCAAGATAAAGGCCTGTGGAGGAAAATACTGTGATAAACATAGTAGTCTAGAACATTCTATGTGGCCTAGCCCTTCAGATAGTACAGGTTTTCAGGGTATTAACTACAAGCACTCCCAGTTTTTTAGGCAGAGAACAGGGATAAATCTCATTTTTTTTAAAAAAGATAATACTGTGTGTTCCTGGTTTCTCTAGGTTTTATCTGCGAGCACAGCGCCCTTGTAAATAAAACTTATGTCTTAATTTTTACAAAATTGCTGTTGTCCAGAATGACAAGTATGACATGTATCAGCCTATGTGTTAGCTTTGCATTTGCAACTAATACAGACACATAACTTTTCTTAGCACTGCTTTTCAGATTTAAAACTCCAAGAAGTTAGGAGCAAGTTGTCACAGGAGAAAAAAAAAAGAAGGTAGGAAGGGAGAGAGAGAGAGAGAGAGAGAGAGAGAGAGAGAGAGAGAGAGAGAGAGAGAGAGAGAGAGAGAGAGAAATGCACCAAACTCACATGATGAGTAGCCCATCACTAATCTGAAAAGCATTAGTTCATTTGTGAGGGTTCAGGTCCCATTACTCAAACAGGCCCCAGAGTCATCAGCTCTAACAAGAATGCACATTGAAAGTGAAGTACCAATATCAGAATTTAAGGTACATAGTGTACCTTCAGCATGTTCTAGTATGCATCTCACAGTAAGTATTTCATACATTAGATATGCATAAAAATATATCTTAAAATATATTAAAGAAAAATATTATAGCTCTGGAAGAAAAGCATTGGGGTATTCAGAGCTATAAATCTGTAAGAAAACAAATGGGAAGCCATATAAATATGTTACTATTGTTTATTATTGCCAATAATTATTCCATGATTACACAATGACTTAATGTATACTGGCCTCTTGGATACTTTTCAGCACCATTCTCACACAATGCTTGTATATTTTCATTGTTGTGTTAACAAAAAATGATGTTAATATTTAATTGATGGTAATATAAAGAGTTCTGACTCAAACCATTTTTTTTTCCAGAACAGAGATGTGTATTCCTTATGCATGCTTAGACACTCTTTATTTTGAAAATAGTTTTCTCACAATTTAGAATATCATAACTCAGTGGTGCCGGATAATGTCATTCGATTTCTGCACCTGGACATCTTTCTTTGCAATCAATCTGTTCACCTTTAGGGATATGGAAATAGTCAGTATGCCAACAGCAAAATCCTTTCCAAAAAATCTGATGATGGGTGAAAAATTCATGCTTTCCAACTTTATTGCAAGTATATTTTTACTGTTTTATAAGCTTATAAAACGTACTGAATTTGAGCAACCTAAATCAACTTTGCAATAATACACATTATCCAGTTTTGATCATGTTTAAATCACAGTGGGAGGAAGGTCTAATCTCTTACTAGGCTGTAGTCTTGAACCCTTGTGTGCACCTCATAAGTACAAACCAGGACTACGTCTTGGATTATACTCATAACAATGAAAATATTTACATATGGGCTAGTAAATTCCCTTATGTTCTCCCATTCATTTAAGAGTAATGTAAAACTCTACAAACCCCATAAACATGTGTTTATCCTTGAAAATAATTAAAGATATTATTTTTCTTTAGTATTTTTTAAAATTTTTATTAACTTACTGTTTTTTCTTCAAGAAAGAACAAAATTTTAATTTTTTATCTTTAATACCTTAGCCATAAAATTTATAGGACAATTAGAAAATGTCCCTGACATAGATACCATACTTGATTAAATTGTTCTAGTTCAATCTTCAATTCTCTTATTTCCACTGAGGTTTCTGAGTCACTCTTACATTGCAAATTTTGTGCCGAGGTTTTTTCAGTGAATATTCTTATCATTTTAGCCATTGAATTCTTCATAAAGAAACATATCTGCATATATTTACATGCACATTCAGGCACAGAAACTGTGTGACCGCTTGTTATCTCAGTGAAATATACTTTATATATTCACCACCAACAGGGTTTTAATTAATCTTCCAATTAGTTTATTCCGATTTATCAGTTTTCTCCCTAATTTTCCATGAAACAAGTTTCCAATAATACTATAGATTAAACATGATGTGCAATCCAATGGGATATAGCTCAAGGGAAAATATGGGAGCTCAATGTTCCACGCTTTTCAGAACTGACAACAAAGAAAGACAGCAGGAAGAAACAGAAAGGAAATGAGGGAGGAAGGAAAATGAAAGGAGTAAAGGGAGAACAAATGAGTGAACCAAGGAAGAAAGGAAAGGATATGGTAGAACAGTGTTCTCAGATATCTGTGCCTGCAAATTCTGTTTGCCTGATTAGAAAGCTGGTGATGTGATGGGAATGTGGCAGGCCTAGATACAGGCACTCTGGGTCACACCTATTCTGCCTAAGAATCATTTGCTGCAGCCCTGTGTATGTGCCTAATGTCCTCCTAACTAGTAAGTAAATCAATTTTAACATATCAAGAGATCCATAGCTCCCATAAACCCTAAAGCCAAAAATGTCAAAAAAAAAAAAAAAAAAAATGAGGCCAATAACAGAACTTTCCTTGCTTAGATTAAGCCAACTGTCTCCCAACTTTGTCCACCAATGTACTCAGGAAGTCTATTTACTCATAAATATTTTTTTACTCTTATTAGTAAAAAAACACATGTGAAGTTGTTATCTCATTGGAAGATGGTTTGGGGGACAGCATGGATCTGAGTTCCTGGTCTGTGGTCACTCATGTTATGTTAATGAATCAACCATTTCTTTTTTCCTTGGAGGTAAGATCATTGTTTTTGTACCAACAGTTTTTAACAGTAAATTCTTAAAATGACTGTGACAATATTAGATTCTTAAGAGAAATATGAAAAATATCAAAAGAAAATGTTGTAATAAAAATGAAGCTGACTTTTAAATAAGTTTGATAAAAGTCATTTTTATTAGAAAAATTCTTCTAGGATCAAATGACCTATATGACTCTATATTGAGTAATACTATTATAAACAGTCTGAGGTATTAAACATTGTGAGGAATAGATGTTGATCAAAACCAATTATGTAGGAAAGAAAACCTTAATTCTAATAGAGTACTTTGGTTACTTTTTAAAAAGTTTGCCAAATCTATTTTTCCTCAACTGATTTTCAGGTGAAAATGTATAGTTTTGAGATTTGTAAGTTATCGTTTCTATTCAGTAGAAACAAGTTTTCAGATTTTTTTTTTTTAAGCATAAACTAGTCTGTCTGTAAATGAAATTTGTAGGTCAAAGGGAAACTCTCTCAGAAGTGATAAAGGTCCAAGTGGACAGATGGATGACCCTATTCATCACTGTGACACAGGAATAAGCGCAGAGGTCAACCAGTTGTCCAGAAAGGCTGTACTACTAAAGTTCTCTTTTCAACATTGTATTGATTAATTCAGGCAGAATAAAAAGGAAAAAATTGACTGAAAGACACATTCTAACTTTAGAAACTTACTGGAAATTACACACATACATACATATTTACATTGTGTTACAGAATTTTTTCTGCAAAAACCTTAGAAGTTTATATGTAAATTGTTTCTGCTGGAAAACAGTACTATTTGCTGTAAGGTGATCATTTTCACTCATATGGTTTAATGAAGAATGGTTTCCTATTCTCATCATAGTAGCTATGTGTCCTAGGAGAGCCAGTTTGTATTCCTCTCTGCTGCATTCCTGCTGTGCTTGGAGCACTGTTGCTGCCTTTAGTCTCAGTAGTATTCTCAGAGCTCCTCTAGGTAGTTATGCATTCTAATGCAGCTTTTCATACCAGTGACAATGCAAGTGTGAAGTGATAAACTACGATTTTGGGATATTTTTTCTAGTGAATTTTTATTTAGTTTTCAATTTGTTGAGATTACAATATAGTTACATCTTTCCCACCCTCCCTTTTCCTGACTCCAAAACCTTAGTGTGTTTTTTTAAGTGATGATCAATTTTATTATTGAAAAGCCTGAATACTTAAAAAGTCTGACACAAAATCTAAATTTTCTAATTCTCACAAGGCTGAGTTCTCCACTGAGCCTGGTACCACCTTCATTCCTCATGAACTCAAAATGAGGATGTGTCTCCCCCAGGACATTTCACTATCTCAAAGCATTGCTTCCACTTAAGTCTCTGAATAACTAGGATAGGCTATGGAATGTATAATATTTTATCTGAATCATGTCTCTTCTACAATCCAAGTCTAGCTTTTGGAGGGAGGGAGGAAGGGAGGGTGGGAATGTGAAGATAAGAGGGAGGGAATAACAATCAGAATGTAATGTAAATAAATCATAATAAATAAATATACATTAAAAAGAACTTATTAAAAAGAATTTATTAAAAATACCTTCCCTAAATACCAGAAATGATACTGATATAGCCTAGTAATGTTTGGTGTCTATCCTGATAAATACTGTGAGCCTGTTTAGATTAGTAAATGACTTGTTGCCTTTCAAATGTTCATTAAATATTTCTATATGGTTTCTCACACACACACACAAAAGAACTCCCTGATCACATCTATTATCATTATTATTTATTTTTATTTTCTTTCTTTTTTTATTAATTTCTTCTTGTTACATCTCAATGTTTATCCCATCCCTTGTATCCTCCCATCTTCCCTCCCTCCCATTTTCCCATTATTCCCCTCCCCTATGACTGTTCCTGAGGGGGATTACCACCCCCCATATGCTCATAGGGTATCAAGTCTCTTCTTAGCAACCTGCTGTCCTTCCTCTGAGTGCCACCAGGTCTCCCCCTCCAGGGGACATGGTCAAATGTGAGGCACCAGAGTATGTGAGAAAGTCATATCCCACTATCCACTCAACTGTGGAGAATGTTCTGACCGTTGGCTAGATCTGGGTAGGGGTTTAAAATTTAACGCCTGTATTGTCCTTGGCTGGTGCCTTAGTTTGAGTGGGAACCCTGGGCCCAAATCTGCCTATCATAATGTTCTACTTGTAGGTTTCTAGGATCCTCTGGATCTTTCTACTTTGTTATTTTCCCATGCTTCTCTCATTTAGAGTCCCAATAGGATGTCCTCCCCTCTGTCCCAGTTTCCTGGTAAGTGAAGGCTTTCGTGGGACATGCCCCTTGGGCTAGTATGCAGATATAAGTGAGTATATACCATTTAAGTCTTTCTGCTTCTGGGTTAACTCACTCATTATGATCATTTCTAGCTCAATCCATTATCCACAAATTTTGGGAATTCCTTGTTTTTAATAGATGAGTAGTATTCCATAGTGTATATATACCACAGTCTCTTTATCCATTCTTCTACTGATGGACACTTAGGCTGTTTCCATGTTCTGGCTATTATGAATAAGGCTGCTATGAACATGGTTGAGCAAATTTTCTTATTGTGTGCTGGAGCATCTTCTGGGTATATTCCAAGGAGTGGAATAGCTGGGTCTTGAGGAAGCCCTATTCCCATTTTTCTGAGATAGCACCAGATAGATTTCCAAAGTGGCTGTACTAGTTTGCGTTCCCACCAGCAATGAAGGAGTGTTCCTCTTTCCCCACATCCTCGCCAGCATGTGGTGTCGCTTGAGTTTTTGATCTTAGCCATTCTGTTGGGTGTAAGATGGAATCTCAGAATTGTTTTGCATTTCCCTGATGACTAAGGCGGTTGAGCATTTCTTTAAGTGTTTCTCAACCATTTGATATTCCTCTGTTGAGAATTCTCTGTTTAGTTCCAAGCCCCATTTCTCAATTGGGTTATTTGGTTTGGTGGTGTTTAATTTCTTGAGTTCTTTATATATTTTGGATATTAGACCTTTGTCAGATGTAGGGTTGGTGAAGATCTTTTCCTAGTCTGTACCCTGTCACTTTGTGCTCTTGACAGTGTCTCCTGCCTTACAGAAGCTTCTCAGCCTCATGAGGTCCCAGTTATTAATGGTTGACATTATGGCCTGGGCCGTTGGTGTTCTGTTCAGGAAGTTGTCTCCTGTGCCAATATGTTCCAGGCTCTTCCCCACTTTTTCTTCTAAGTGACTTAGTGTCTCTGGTTTTATGTTGAGGTCTTTAATACACTTGGATTTGAGTTTTGTGCAAGGTGACAAATATGGGTCCAGTTTCATTTATTTACACATAGACCTCCAGTTAGACCAGCACCATTTGTTGAAGATGCTATCCTTTTTCCATTGAATGGAGTTGGCTTCTTTGTCAAAAATCAAGTGACCATATGTGTGTGGATTCATATCTGGGTCTTGGATTCGATTCCACTGATCAACCAGCCTGTTGCTGTGCCAGTACCATGCTGTTTTAATTACTATTGCTTTATAGTACAGTTTGAGATCAGATATGGAGATTCCTCTGGAGCACCTTTTATTGTACAAGATTGTTTTAGCTATTCTGGGTTTTTTGTTTTTCCATATGAAGTTCAGAATTGAACTTTCAATGTCTTTAAAAACTGTGTAGGTATTTTGATAGGGATTGCATTGAATGTGTATATTGCTTTTGGTAGGATGGCCATTTTTACTATGTTAATTCTCCCGATCCATGAGCAAGGAAGATCATTCCATCTTTTCAGGTCATCTTCAATCTCTTTCTTAAGAGTTTTGAAATTTTTTTTCCAACAAGTCCTTCACTTGCTTAGTTAGAGTAACTCCTAGATATTTTATATTGCTTGTGGCTAATGTGAAGGGTGTGGTTTTCCTAATTTCTTCCTCTGCAAGCTTGTCATTTGTGTATAGGAAGGCTACGGACCTTTTTGAGTTAATTTTGTATCCAGCTAATTTGCTGAAGGTGTTTATCAGCTGTAGGAGTTCTCTGGTGGAATTTTGAGGGTCACTTATGTACACTATCATATCATCTGCAAATAGGGATAATTTGACTTCCTTATTTCCCATTTAAATCCCCTTGATCTCCTTTTGTTTTCTTATTGCTCTGGCTAGAACTTCGAGTACTATATTGAAGATATATGGAGAGAGTGGGCAGCCTTGCCTTGTTCCCAATTTTAGAGGAATTTCCTTGAGAATCTCACCATTTACTTTGATTTTGGCTATTGGCTTGCTGTATATAGCCTTTATTATGTTGAGGAAAGTGCCTTGTATCCCCAATCTCTCTAAAACTTTAAACATGAATGGGTATTGGATGTTATCAAATGTTTTCTCTGCATCTAAAGAGATGATCATGTGGTTTTTTAATATTCAATTTGTTTATATGGTGGATTACATTGATGGATTTCCGTATATTAAACCATCTCTGCATGCCTGGAATGAAGCCTACTTGGTCATGATGGATGATATCTTTGATATGTTCTTGTATCCGTTTTGCAAGTATTTTATTTAGTATTTTTGCATCGATTTTCATAAGAGAAATTGGTCTGAAATTCTCTTTCTTTGTTGAGTCTTTGTGAGGTTTAGGTATCAATGAGACTATGGCCTCATAGAATGAATTTGGTAATTTTCCATCCAGTTCTATCTTTTGGAGTAGCTTGAAGAGTATCGGTATTAGCTCGCCCTTGAAGGTCTGGTAGAATTCTGCACTGAAACCATCTGGCCCTGGGCTTTTTTTGGTTGGGAGACTATTGATGATTGTTTCTATTTCTGTAGGGGAAATGGGACTATTTATCTTGTTTATCTGTTCTGCACTCAACTTTGGCAAGTGAAATTGATCAAAAAAATTGTCCATTTCCCTTAAATTTTTAAATTTTGTGCCATATATGCCTTCAAAGTAGGATCTTATGATTCTTTGTATTTCTTCAGTGTCTGTTGTTATGTCTCCCTTTTCATTTCTGATTTTGTTGATTTCAATACTGTCTCTCTGCTTTTTAGTTAGTTTGGCTAATGGTCTATCTATCTTGTTGATTTTCTCAAAGAACCAGCTCTTGGTTTTGTTGATTCTTTGGACTGTTTTCTTAGTTTCTAACTTGTTAATTTCAGCCCTGAGTTTGATTATTTCCAGACATCTACTCCTTCTTTTTTTCTAGGGCTTCCAGTTGTGTTGTTAAGATGCTTATGTGTGATGTTTCCAATTACTTTTTAAAGGCACTTAGTGCTATGAATTTTCCTCTTAGCACTGTTTTTAATGTATTCCACAAATTTGGGTATGTTGTTCCTTCATTTTCATTGAATTTCAGAAACTCCTTGATTTCTTTCTTTATTTCTTCCCTGACCCAGGTGTCATTTAGCAGAGAGTTGTTTAGTTTCCACGTACATGTAGGCTTTTTGTTACTTCTGTTGTTGTTGAATTGCAGCCTAAGAGCATGGTGATCTGATAGGATACAAGGTATTATTTCTATCCTCTTGTATCTGTTGAGGCTTGCTTTGTGACCTACGATGTGATCAATTTTGGAGAAGGTTCCATGGGGTGCAGAGAAGAAGGTATATTCTTTCTTGTTTGGGTGAAAGGTTCTATAGATATCTGTTAGATCCATGGCATTGGCTAATGATGTTATTTCTTGGCTTAGTTTCTGTTTCAATGACTTATCCTTCAGTGAGAGTGGGGTGTTGAAGTCTCCTACTATTATTGTGTGGGGATCGTTGTGTGGTATAAGCTTTTTTTTAGCAGATCTTTTACAAATGTAGGTGCCCTTGTATTGGGAGCATAGATGTTCAGAATTATGATGTCATCTTGGTTGACTTTACCTTTGATGAGTATGAAGTGTCCTTCCTCATCCCTTTTGATTAATTTTGGTTGAAAGTCTATTTTGTTCGATATTAAAATGGCTACGCATCCTTGCTTCTTGTGACCATTTGCTTGGAATATTTTTTTCCAACCTTTTACCCTGAGGTAATGCCTATTGGTATGGGTGAGATGTGTTTCTTGAATGCAGAAGAATGTTGGATCTTGTTTATGCACCCATTCACTTAGTCTGTGTCTTTTTATTGGAGAATTGAGACCATTGATGTTGAGAGATATTAATGACCAGTGACTGTTAAAAGTCTTACTTTTGATGTTGTATCCAGTCAAGCGTTTGTGTAGTTGTGTTTTTGCTATGGGATAGTTATCTATTTCCTGAGTAGTTTTGGTTGTAGCTTGACCCTTTGGGATGGAGTTTTCCTTCTAGTACCTTCTGTAAAGCTGGATTTGTGGATAGGTACTGTTTGAATTTGTTTTTGTCATGGAATATTTTGTTTTCTCCATCAATGGTTATTGATAGTTTTGCTGGGTAAAGTAGTCTGGCCTGGCATCTGTGGTCTCTTAGGGTTTGCAGGATCTCTGTCCAGGCCCTTCTGGCTTCTATGGTCTCTGCTGAGAAATCGAGTGTAATTCTGATAGGTTTACCATTAAATGTTATTTGGCCCCTTTCCCTTGCAGCTTTTAATATTTTTTCTTTGTTCTGATTGTTTTGTGTTTTGATTATTATGTGGCGGGCAGTTTTTCTTTTCTGGTCAATTCTATTTGGTGTTCTGTAGGCCTCTTATATGTTTATAGGCATCTCTTTCTTTAGATTGGGGAAATTTTCTTCTATGATTTTGTTGAGAATAGTTTCTGGACCTTGGAGTCTGATATCTTTTCTTCCTTCAATGCCTATTATCCTCAGATTTCTTCTTTTCATGGTGTCCTTAATCTCTTGGATGTTTTGTGTCAGGAGTTTTCCAGATTTGGCATTTTTTTTAATGGTTGCTTCAAGATCTGTGATTGTATCTTCTAGCCCTGAGATTCGTTCTTCCATCTCTTGGATTCTGTTAGAAAAGCTCACCTCTGTGTTGCTCGCCTTCTTCTCTGAGGTCTCACGTTCTTGTTTTTCTTCTCTCTGTGTGTTTATCATTGAATATATTTTCATTTTCAGATCTTGAACCGATTTTTTGATTTCTTTTATCTGATTGTTTGTATATTCCTGAGTTTCTTCCATTGCCTCTTTATAGGCCTTCTGAGCTTGAACTGTTTTATTTCTTTCATCTGGTTGTTTGCATTTTCCTCCAATTTTTCCAGTTCCACTCTAGGTGCTTCTTTTATGTCTCTCACCTGTTTGGCTGCATCTTCCTGCATTTGATTACGAATTTTATTTGTTTCCTCCATTACCATTCTCATTACTAAGGATTTGAGGTCATTTTCTTGTATTTCCTTTGTATTTGAGTTCTCTGGGTTGTTTTGGATAGCTGGAAACTGGAGACGCCATGTTGTTTTTTTTGTTTTTTGTTTTGTTTTGTTTTGTTTTGTTTTTTGGCGTATGCCTTTTCACTGTCCTTTAGACATCCTACTGTCTTTGTTTTTATTGGGTAGCTTCCAGAGTTGGACAGAGGGAGTCTGATGATAGACTCACTTGTTTTCTCACAATTTTCCTAGGCTGGGAGCTCTAATGCTTCACTGGTGTGGATGTTAGGAGGTTAGCTCTGTTGTTTTGGACTCTCACAGCCAATGATCCTCAGCTCCCCTGTGCTGTGGGTCCTGCAATCATTCTGGGTCTCTGAATGAGTGTTGGGTCAGGCCAAGGTATCCACAGCCTTCTCTGTCCCATGCTAAGTCCAGCCAGGAACACTGGGCACCGATCCACGGGCCGAACTCAGCTAGATTCTCAGGGCCTGAACCGTCTGCCGAGCTCAGCTAGGGATTCTGGGTCCAAATTGCATACAGGGTCCAGCCAGAATTTTTGGGCTGGGACTGTGCACCAAGCTTAGCTAGGGGCTTTTGGCCCAAAGTGCGTGCTGTGGTCAGTTATTGACTCAGGACCCGAACTGTCCGCCAAGCTCAGACAGGAATTCTGGATTCAAACTGCATACTGTGTCCAACCAGAGTCTTCGAGCCATTGGAACTGAGTGCTCTGCCCAGCCTGCGTCACAGCAGGAAAACTAGGACTGCACTGAGTTAGCGCTGGTGGTGGAACTGAGCACTCCATGCAGCCTGTGTCATGGCAGGAGAACTGTGGCTGCACTTAGCCAGCGCCGCTGGTGTATCCAAGTGCTCTGCCCAGACTGTATCTCCACAGGAGAGCTGCTGCTGAGCTGAGGTGGTGCCTAGGGTGGAACTGAGTGCTCCTCCCAGCCTGCGCCACAGCAGGGGAGCTATGGCTGTGCTGAGTTAGTGCCTCGGGCAGAATTGCTTGCTGGGCTGAGCCAGAACCTGGGACTCTGGGAATGAGCTGTCCACCAAGTTCAGTCTGGGTCCCAAGGCACCACATGACCCAAATCCTGCCCAGAGTCCCCTCTCCTGCAGCAACTCCCACTGGCCACGACACCAATCACCTCCACTGGAAGGCTATGAGCTGCAAACCTCAGCCACCACTGAGTGCCGCTGCTGCTGCTGCCTCTGCCACTGCTGCTCCGATCCGAGAAAATCCGCGCTCCTCCCGTGTGTAGGGGCACACAGGTCCTCCACACCCTGGTCCCTCCAAACCGTGCAGCACTCCCGCTGCCGTGGTGTGGGGACCTTGGTGTTCCTGGCTCAGAAATCTGTGCAATTACCTGAATTGTTCACTGGAGCCTCCAAACACGGTCCACACTGCTTGCTGCCATCTTGGATCCAATCAATTTTTATTTTCATTATTATTTTACTTAAAAGATACATTTGGAAC
The DNA here is from genome assembly GCF_903995435.1 of Acomys russatus. Taxonomy (NCBI): domain Eukaryota; kingdom Metazoa; phylum Chordata; class Mammalia; order Rodentia; family Muridae; genus Acomys; species Acomys russatus. The sequence goes on along the minus strand of NC_067148.1, from coordinate 50,444,517 downwards.
TTGGCAGACTAATTGAGGTTTATCTAATCCTGTGTTTCCCATTTGGTTATTAAATCCATTAAGAAGATTGACTATATTTTGCATTAATATATATACCTATCTCTATACTTTGATACTTTGAATACACTATTTTTTCCTGAGTCAATTTCTGTATTCACATGGAATACCAAACTGTAGAGGTTAGATTAAAATTTAGGAACTTCTAAAATTTCTTTCCTCTTAAGTGATTTCATGACAACTTCTTCATTTCCATCAGCTCTTTTCTCAGAGAGGTTTCAATGCAGACAAATCACACTGAAAAAACAAAACAAACATAAAAATGTTCCCTGCAACTGAGATTCCCCCACAAGTATAAAAAGTTGATCACATGCACTATGGTAGTTCTTGTCCCTACTATTTTGAAATTGTTTCTACTACATGTCTCTGGACTGGTGAGATGGCTCAGTCATTAAGAATACTATTTTTTAATAAACATAATTTTGTTTTAGAGAATAAAATACACAATATTCAGATATAAATTCATTTAAATTATTTTGTATTGCACAGGTCTGGACATTAAGATGAATATTTTTTCTAGAAATATCATTTAACACACACAGAAAACTGAGAATAAAACATTTTGTTTAATATTTTTCAGTGATTTTCAGACTAGTAATTCTAGGGGGAAAAAAAGGTAAATTTGCACAGATACCACTGTGGCAACTTGGCAACACAAATATGTTTCTGACTTTGAAGTGATCTTTACATGCTATAGAAAGCAAAGCAAATTTTAGAGAATACACAATACTTCATAAAAATGGTATTTTCAGTATTTAATAAATGGATATGTAGATATAATAAGGGTGAAAAAGTAAGGCCCATGGATCTCAGTGATTAACATTTCATTCAAATGCAGCTCTTACACAATTTCTAAATTTTATGGACTAGATTATATGTATATATATTTGAGGTTGATTGATGTGGTAAAGCTTCAGGGCAGATCTTTAGTTATCATTAAGTTGCTTTGGAATTTCTATGAAAATGATGCCCATGGATGCCTTTTTGTCCAGTGTGATTTGTAATGTACACATCGGAACTGATCAGGTCACCAGGTGCTACTGAAGGTCCTCATGTATAGAGAAAGCAGAGCTCACTTTTTGAGGACATCTCACTCTGTCATGTCCACTTGACATTTGGAGTCTATTTTGGATAATGTATGTGCTTCACCAATTTAGGACTGGAAATAATGGACAACATTAATAATTGTTCTTGAATGAAATAAGAACTTTTTTCAGCAATCAGTTCTACAAATTAATAGTAAATAATAAAGTAAACGGAACATGTGGTTAACTTTAGCTTTCCTAAAATCTAACACTGTCCTTCTGGTTATGTTGTTATATTATATTATGCATATTATATTATTATATTAAGGATTATTTTTTATTAGACCTTTGAGAACTCTGCACAATGTACTTGATGGTATTTACTGCTCACCTCTCAGATCTACCACGGCCTTCCCCACTTACCAAACTTGGTGTCCTCTTGGTTTACTTAAACTCATCAGGTTCATATGTTGTGCTGCCCATGAATTCTGGATCATGGTCAATCTAGTGTCAGCTAAAAAGAAACCCGACTAACAGTTATCAATTGCAATAATACTTCAGCTAGGGTTAGGACTATGTGCCTAAATCTTAAACAAACAAGCAAACAAAAAACCAAAAGTCAGACTTGGTTTCTTTGATTCTTTGTATTGTTTCTGTGATTCTCTGTTTCTGATTTAGTGATTTCAGCCCCGAGTTTGATTATCTCCTGCCATTTACTCTTCTATGGTATGTTTACTTCTTTTTGTTACAGAGCTTTCAGGTGTGCTGATAAGTTGTTAGTATGAGATCTCTCCAATTTCTTTATGAAGGTGCTCAGTGCTATGAACTTTCCTCTTAGCACTGCTTTCATTGTGTCCCCTAAGTATGGATGTGAAATCAAGAGCTGATTCTGTGAGAAAATCAATATTATATACAAATGCTTAGTCAAACTAACTAAAGGGCAGTGAGACAATTTCCAAATTAACAGAATCAGAACTTTAAAAAGGGACATACAAAAGACATTGGGGAAAGCCAAAGAATTATTAGGTCTTACTTCAAAAGCCTGAACTCCACAAAATTGAAAAATCTAAATGAAATGGAAAGTTTTTTTGATAAACTCCAGTTAAGAAAAGTTAAATTAAGATCAGGTAAACAAATTAAATAGTCCTATAACTCTTAAGGAAATAGAAACAGTCATTACAATCTCACAACAACAACAAAAAAGCCAGGGCCAGATGGTTTCAGCTCAGAATCTCTTAAAGAGGAGGTAATACCAATACTCCTCAAATGATTCCACAAAAATGTAACAGAAGGTACATTGCCCAATGCATTTTATGAGACCACTGTCACCCTGATACCTAAACCATAAAAGGATCAAACAAAGATGGAGAATTTCAAACCAGTTTCTCTTATGAACATTGATGTAACATTTCTCAATAAAATACTTACAAACCGTATCCAAGACCATATCAGAAACATCATCTACAATTATCAAGTAGGCTTCATCCCAGGCATGCAGGAATGGTTCAGTATATAAAAGTCCATTCAACATAATCCACCACATGAACAAAGTGAAAGAATAAAAAGCTACATAATCATCTCATTAGATGCTGAAAAAGCCTTTGAGAAAGTCCAACACACCTTCATGTTAAAAGTCTTAGAGAGACCAGAGGTACAAGGCATATACCTAAACACAATAAAGGCAATATGCAGCAAGCTGATAGTCAACATTAAATTAAATGGAAAGCAATTTCACTAAAATCAAGGATAAGAAAAGACTTCCCCTCCCCTCTCTATCTCTTAAACATAGTATTTGATGTCCTAGCTAGAGCAATAATTCAACTAAGGGAGATCAAGAAAACATAAATTAGAAATTATTGCTATTTGAAGATGACATGAGAGTATACATAAGTGACCCAAAAATTCTACTAGAGAACTCCTACAGCTGATAAACACCTTCAGCAAAGTGGCTAAATAAAAATTAACTCCAAAAAATCTGTAGCCCTCCTGTATACAGATGACAAACATAAAAAGGTTGAAAAATAAATTAAGAAAACAACACCCTTTATGAAACCCACAAATAATATAAAATATCGTGATGCAACTCTAACCAAGTGAGTGAAAGTCTTGTGTGACAAGATATTTGAGCCTCGGAAGAAATTGAAGAAGATATCAGAAGCTGAGAAGGTCTCCCATGTTCATGATCTGTAGCATTAACATAGTAAAAATGACCACCTTAACAAAAACAATCTACAGATGCAATGCAATTTCCATCAAAATACCTACATAATTATTTACAGATCTTTAAAGAACAATTCTCAATTTCATTTGGAAAAGCAAACAAACAAAGAAACCTAGAATAGTGATAAACAATCCTATACAATGATGTAACTGCTGGAGGTATCACTATCCGTGATTTCAAGCTGTGCTGCAGAGCAATATTAATAAAAACTGCATTGTTATTGGACACGTTGGTTAACGGAAAAGAATCAAAGACCCAGAGAAAAAACCACACACCTACAGACACTTTTTTTTTTTTTTTACAAAGAAACCAACCATAAAACGGAAAAGAGAAACTGTCTTTCCCAAATGGTGCTGGTCTAACTGGATGTTCACATGCAGAAAAATGCAAATAGATCCAAATTTATCACCCTGTCCAAAACTAAGTCCAAGTGGATCAAAGATGACAACATAAAGCCTTAAACATTAAATCTAATAAAGGACAAAGTGAGGAATAGCCTTGAACACATTAGTACAGGAGACAACTTCCTGTTGAGGAAACCAATAGCTGAAACACAAAAATAAATAACTAACACATGGGAGCTCATGAAACTAAAAATCTTCTATAAGGCAAAAGACACTATCAAAGGGATAAAATGGTAGCCTACAGATTGGGAAAAGATCTTCATGAACCCTAGACCCAACAGAGAGCTAATATCCAAAATATACAAAGAACTCAAGAAATTAAACACAAACCAACTAAATAATCCACACAAAAATGTGATACAGTGCTAAACAGGTAATTCTCAACAGAAGAATCTTTTTTTTTTCTTTTTTTGAGTAAATATATCTAATTTAAAATTTATTTATTTATTTATTTTTATTAATTTATTCTTGTTACATCTCAATGTTTATCCCATCCCTTGTATCCTCCCATTCCCCCCCCCATTTTCCCATTATTCCCCTCCCCTATGACTGTTCCTGGGGGGGATTACCTCCCCCTGTATATTCTCATAGGGTATCAAGTCTCTTCTTGGCTACCTGCTGTCCTTCCTCTGAGTGTCACCGGGTCTCTCCCTCCAGGGGACATGGTCTCTTGAATGGTCAAGAAGCACTTAGCGAAATTCTCATCTTCCTTAGTTATCAGAAAAATGCAAATCAAAAAACAATCTGAGATTCCATCTTGCACCTATCAGAATGGCTAAAATAAAAAACTCAATGTTACAGAACTTGCTAGCAGGGATGTGAAGAAAGGGGAACATTCCTGCATTGCTAGTGGGAGTTTAAGCTTGTACAACCACTTTGAAAATCAATCTGATGCTTTCTCAGAAAATTGGGAATAGTTCTACCTCAAGACCCAGTTACATCACTCTTGAACATCTAACCAAAAGATGTTCCATCATACAGCAATGACACTTGCTCAACTATTTCCACAGAAGCTTTATTTCATAATAGCCAGAAACTGTATACAACCCAGATGTCTCTCAACAGAAGAAGGGATTAAAAAATCCGTGGTACATTTACACAATGAACTACTACTCACCTGTTGAAAGCAAGGAGATCTTGAAATTTGCTGGCAAATGGGCGGAACTAGAAAAGATCATCCTGAGTGAGGTAGCCCAGACCCATAAAGACACACCTGGTATGGTCTCACTGATAAGTGGATATTAGCCATATAGTACAGAATAATCATACTATAATTCACAGATGCAAAGAAGCTAAGTAAGAAGGAGGGCCCGAGGGAAGATGCTTGAATCCCACTCAGAAGGGGAAATAGAATAGACTTTGCAAGAGATAAAGTGAGGAGCCTGGATGGGAGAGGACATAGAGAGGGGACCGAGGGTGGGCAACATATGTGGTGAGAGCAGAGGTGGGAGGTGAGAGGGCTCTGAGAGAAGGGAAACCATGCGGGGAAGGCATCTCTGGGGCAAGTTGGAGACTTGCGATGGGGTATGTTCCAGGGAAGATATGGGGATCACCCTAGCTAAGCCTTCTAACAGCAGGGGCTGTTATGGCCACCTCCTAGTTTGGCAGGACTTCCAGTGGAGGGAGGGGAGCACCAATCCGCCCACAAAACATTCGATGCAAAATTTACCCTGCCTACAAGATGTGCAGGAATATAGATGTAGCAGAGATTGAGGAAATGGCCAACTAATGATTGGCCCTACATGAGACCCGCCCCATAGGAGAAAGCCAGTTCCTGTCACCGTTAATGATACTCGGCTATGCTTGCACACAGGAACCTAGCATAACTGTTCTCTGATAGGTTTCACCCAGCAGAGGATTGAAACAGTGAGACACACAGCCAAAAACTAGGCGGAGCTCGGGGAGTCTGTGGAAGAACGAGGGGAAGGATACAAGGACACGGAGGGGACAAGAACTCCACAAACAGACCAACAGAGTCAACTAGCAAAGAGCCTGCATGAACTGGACATAGGCCCCTGACACATGTGTAACTGACCAGCAGCTTGGTCTTGTCTCTCTCATAGTGAGTGGGATGGGGGCTGTCTCTGACATGGACTCTGTTTCCTGCTTTTGGATCACTTTTGCCTAGCTGGGCTACCTTGTCAGGCCTCAGTGAAAGGGAATGCACTTCATCCTGATGCGACTTGATGTACTGGCATGGCATGGTGGTGGTGGTGGAGCTCCCTGTTTCTGAGGAGAAAGGGAGAGGAGCAAACGAGAAGAGGGCTGGAAAGTGGGACCAGGAGAAAAGAAAAAAAGGGGCTGTGATTGGGATGTAAAGTGAACACATAAGTAAATTTACTAATAAACAAAGTCAGATGACCTAATTTCTCTCTTTTTATTTGTTTGTTGTTGTTTTCGAGGCAGGGCCAGGCTCCCACAACTTAAACTGAACCAAATGTTTTTATAGACCTCACTGGCATGGACTCTGCTTTGAAAATACCCTTATGTTATATTTTGTCATATTTTTAAAGTCTTTTATTTTTGACTGATATTTAATAGTTGGTTGCTATGGTGGAAGATAAGCAACAAAAAGTGTGTAAAAAGTGGGATCCAGTATTACACCTCAGTTTTCATTTGTTCTTACAGATAAATTTTAGTTATAGCTTGATAGATAACTATCACATCATATATCCTTCAAAGAATGTAATATTTTTAACAAGGCAGGATATTGCTCACCAGAATATAGGCATATACTTAACCCAACACAGACATAGCACAAGTTCAGGGTTTCCCTTGCTCGATCTCCTCTGAATACGAAAACTGATTAGCTAGAGAAGGATACGTAATATTTAAATATCTCTATTAGAAGCCACCTAATGAATAGAAACTTAAATACAAAGGGCCCATTGTAGTAGGGATATTTAGTCTGTAAATCTCCTTGCTAATGTTGTAACACTCATGGCATCTGTATCCCATGGCTCTCCAGTAATTGTAATCTGCTTTGCTCCCTGTGCTAGAGATATAATTATGTTAACAGCTTTCCTACACAGGCACCATACTTTGCCATTATGAAGCCAGCTTCATTTAATTAGAATCAGGCAGTAAATTAGCAGTTATAAGGACTGCTGGGTACTAGGGGATCTCCATTTTCTCACCATTTACTTAATCCCCAGTCAATGTTAAGATTACTGCTCACTGAATCTCCATAGCAAATCACCATCCTCCTCCTTAGATGTTATGATTCAGCATTTGTATGGATTTGGAACAAACAGTTTTCTCCGGATGCCCAGGAGTTAGGATTATCAAAACCCCATCCTGCTCCTGGCTGGAAACACACAGGAATGCACAGAGACAATGCCCATGTGAATGAATCCTCTTTTCTTTCAAAGCAGAGTTTAAAAGAGTAACTTGATAAAAAGTCGTATTATCTAGGGAGTAAATGGAAAGGCAGAGTGGTTCTCTCTAAAAAGAAGTTCCCAGATTGTATTAGCATTTCAGTGGGAAGGCTTTTTATGCCTAGTCCTTGACAGAAACACAGAAAATTAAAGTACATTATTATTTATCCCATTACTGAGTTTATAATGAGCTAGGAAGATGACAAGTCACTGCTGTTTGGGTTGTAACTGTGTGCTTGTCACCTACTATGGTTCACCTCTATTAAGGGCTACGTTGAGCCTGACAAAGCTACTGTTTTTAAGGAACATTTCCTTAATCCGAGCAACATAAGAAACTCTTCATTTATCTACTATTAAAATAGATACTGTAAATATCTGAAAAATGGTTACTTTGGTGTTTAAGATTATTTCTATTACAGTTCTCAAAGGTGGATGCCTGACATATACAGAAATCAAGGCAAGTGCACCAGGACTTTGGAATCAAGATAAATTTTGTAGCCCGCTGGTAAAGAGGCCAGAGGTTCACTGTTCATGCCAGGTGTGCCACTTGTTTGGTAGCAAGTGAACTGAGGAGTCTAGATGGAAGAAAGCTTAGCCTAGTAAGTATACAAACACAAATTCTGAGGCAAGATATTTTTATTTTAATTTATTACTAAGTATTTTTATTTCTTACATATACATTTACACACATATACAATAAGCTATCTATAGCAAGAAGAACCATGACACAATCAGAAATTATATCAATGTGACATTCTTAGTGTTTTTGTTATTTGTATTTGACAGCCTTGAAGAAAACATCTTTCCTATCATGGTGTGTCTAAAATTCTGAATGTACGTCAATCTCTTTCACAACTTGTCATTATCAGCTTAAAACATCTATCTAGACATAAAAACATTTTAAGCCCTCAACAACTAAGCTTCATTATAAAACTAAGCTACCTGGTCTTCAACCCCACCAGAGACTTGAGAAGGAATAAACTTGATTACCTGAGTATGTAGGGAGTGCAGGTTAGTAGCTTTCCAAATGAGAAGATGACAGAGACAGTTTTCTACCTGAACAGTCACCAAAAACTCTTTATTGTGTTGGAGCATCTTCTCCAGCCTTCTGGCCCAATATATCTGACAGATATTTGTGAGGCAGGAACTATTGAGGATTTGCTTACCCTGTCCTGGCAGAGTTTGGCCATTGACTGCCTGCATCCAAGTTTGGCCTTTTTTTAGGCAGAATTCTGTCTGAGGTAGAATCAAGGACATTTGCCCAGTGGTTTGTTTGCCACATTTGAAGCCATCTCCATAAGGAGGTTCTTTGACACTCATCATCCTCTTTGAGGTACACTGGGTGCTGCCAGGAGTTAACCTGTCTCATTGCCAGTGAATCTTTAAAAGAATAAAACATTTTTAAATGCCTCATTCTGCTGGCTATTATCATAGATACCCTTTTCTCCCTGATGAAAATGCCCTCAAACCATATCCAAGACCTGCACTGTATGACCTACTATTTATAAATATATACTCAGAGAGCATAGCACAGTAGTTGGTAAGCAACAGAAAAGACTCCCTATCAAATAACTTTATAAACTCATATAAAATTCTGCTTTATTGGTTATTGTGTAGTTTTAAGTTAATGGCTCTTGTGAATTTTTTGTTGTTGTTGTTTAATTGATATGCCGCTAGTTTCTATGTAAAACTAAGTGAATGGGTTTCCTGTTGAAATCTGGCCTGACATAAAAACTACATAAAATTCTCCAACATTTCCACTAAATTAATGGTATTTAATAAAATCATTAATGTCTACCAAAGAAAGGATAGTAAGGATTTTCTCATTGGATTACAGTTTCCATTGATCACTTTGTTTTCCAGGCTGTCTGTCCCCACACATATAACAGCTGTGTTATCCACCCTCTCAGAGCATGTGCAAGGGCTTAATGTCACAGCATAGCAATGACAGTGCCAGAGACTGCGCAGAGCTGGCAGGGCAAGCAGGTGAGAACTGCAGTGTTCCCTGATGACATCAGCCAGATCCTGGACATGGAACTGATAACCTTCCTCAGTTTTCTATTGATCTTTCGTCTTTTCCTGGCATATCAGGAAGAGAAACTACTCTGGACTTCGGAACCTATGGACAGGGCCCAAGCACATAACTGCTGAGTTATATTCCTGAGAATTGTGAGAGTTTGGGAGCAACTACTGTCCAGACCAGGGAGAGCCACAGAGGCTGGTGGTCAGAGGCTTGGTCCTCTGAGGGCTTCATACTGTCCACCACAAGCCTCTTGGCTATACCTCCTGGGAAAAGAAATCCCTTCTAAGCAAATGAATAACAACCAGAAAAACATCACACATAAACAATCTGCAGGGCACCTAATCTCTGCATACACACACACACACACACACACACACACACACACACACACACACACACGTTCAGTTTTTTTTAAAGTTATATATACTATTGATTCTCCATGAACAGTATTTCCAGATTTATGCACATGCAATAAGCCCATCATCTTCTGGGAGACCTTCCAGTTATCTTTCAACTGTACTTGTTCTACTTTCGGGTTCTTTCTTGTGTCTTTGTGTTTTCCTCCTTTTCCCCGTACCTTAACACTATTCACCAAAAGTCATTTTTCCCTGTCTTTATTGTTTCCTTGATCTTCCTAGGGTTCAAATTTTCAAGAAAGCCATCTGACTCTATTAAAAGTGGACAATGAAACAAATGCTTCTAAGACCAGACTAGACTGGGAGGGCTAGTAGCCAACTACACTCCTTCTCGTGAGAAGAGGGAGCTGTGCAACAATCATAGGATGTAACAGTCCACTCGATAATGTCTTGGCTTTAAATAAATAATCCAAAAAGTAGGGCATATGACCTGTGTATCTCAAGAGTCTCCTTCGAGTTCTGCAGTTAGCTGTGACAGCTAAAACATGTTCAGCATTTGTAGGCGAGGGAAGAGTTTCTCCAACCTGTATACTATCAGATTCATAAAAAGTAGAAAAAACAAAAAGCCAGAAGGTAGTTTTTACTTTCAACGGGTTTGAAATGCCTTCTGTGTACACATGGTATACAGCATTGATGACTTATAAATCAGGACATTCACAGAACTATGGCACCCATAGACAACATAACATGTCAAGATGGTTTCTCATATTATTTTTCAAACATAGTCTCTATTTTTGGCTTATGTTATGGAACCTAAACTATTAGTTATCTGCTCTGGTCATAAAAGTAGTTCAAAATTTTAATAAGCTTTTGTACTGCTTTGTTTTCATATGTAGATATAACACCAGGTGGGGATTGGACAAATACAGAAATAATTTCATTAAGCAACTAAATGTTTAAATTGTTTTTCAAGGAAAAACCTCCACACTTTTCAATAATGGCTCCTCCTTCATAGTTAACTTTTCATGAATGGACCCTTTCAAGAATGCTGGCAGAAGGAGTCCAGCATCCACCACATGAGGCACAAGTTCAAACCTTCTTGTGAAGAAGCTAACTTCTCCGAAACAAAAGGCAACTATGAAAAGGGACATAATCCATAGGAATGAAATAGTAACAGGGATGTTTGTGGGGACAAGAACTGTCATGACATATATATATATCCATTATTTAGAGGTCTCCTTGTACATAGGAATTTTGAGCCTTAGGTTGCAACTATTTTCTAAGAATCAAGAAGGTGGGTATGTTTAAGAGAAAGAAGGGGGGCTATGTTTATGAATTGGGCTGTGTGGTCAGAAAGGCAGCCGGGACTGTGTCTGCAAAGGCAAGCATCTCAAGCAGATCCCCTGAGGCCCTGATACTCAGGTTGTTTGTACACGTGCTTGCGTCCATGTCTCATAATGACTGCATTGCAGGCATTGTCTTCCTCCATGTGATGGTTTATATTTGCATGCATGTTCTAATTGCTGCACATCTCTAAGCGGAACTTACAAAATTTTATATTTCTTGGTTATGTCTGGTTTTCTTCTTTGATTTGTGTAAATTTTAAGTTATTCTTGATATTTTCCATGGTTTAACTTGAAGTCCAATATAAGATACTAAAGTTAGCTGATCAATTTCGTGTTATGCCTTAGTCTAATTTATATCTAACACCATTTTTTAATGTAAATATGTTTTCATGAAATCTGTGAAACTGAAGGTCTTCCTTAGGTACTTACATGTAATTGGAAGTCAGCTATCTTGTCTCAAAAACTGAAAAGGTGTTTTGTGTGTGTGTGTGTGTGTGTGTGTGTGTGTGTGTGTGTGTGTGTGTGTGTGTTTATCTTTATCTAATTCTTGAGCCACACAGGTCTCATCACCCTGCTGACCAGAAACTTTAACCTTCTCATATAGGATTTGCCACTTTACACATATGAAACATTTATTTCTCATGCAAATTAAAGAAATAAACATATTTTATCAATAAGCCAAAATAACTAAAACCATGACAGGTAAGTTTAAATTTGATCTGTAAATCAATGTGTGTAAATGTTTGCTTGCCATTTGTTATGCCTATATGCATAGGAACTCGAAGGGAAACAAACCCACTCATATCAATTAATACAACACTGCTAATACCACCATGCTTGTGCCTCCAGGATGCTGCCTGAAGAAAAGTCATTATCTATAAAATACATGCCATATATTTAAAAATAACATATTGCTACAGAATATATGCCAGCCTTCCATCTTAGAGTGAAATGGATTGATGATATATTTCTGTCCCAATTAGCTAAAACTTATAAGAAACTGCTAACCTATTAGCATAAGACAGAAAAATGACCTTAAAGACTATTCTTTGGCTGTAGAGCATAATTTGAAATCTTTTAGATAATCTATAAAATTCTTCTTTATGATGTAATTAATTTAGCTTTCAGAAAAAGTGAAAAATGGAATTAAACAATTGCACAATGTAGAAGTGATAAAAACTTTCAATTATCTTTATAAATTGATTTTTCTGCTTATATAAGCCTTAAAAGAAACATGGATAATCATATTTAGTTTTTATTAATTTTAAAGAACTACTCAAATGTGTTTAGAAAAACAAATATTTGCAAATGGCCTACTATGGTTAAACTTCAAGCATGCTAGTCTGTTAACATTTTGGATAGACATTAAATTAGATTTTTGATTTGACTTTAAATTTTATTCAAGAACAAAGCAATAACAATGCATAACTACAAGTGTATTTCCTATTAAGAAGTTATTTTGAAGTGTAGAAATTTATGAGAAAAATTTTCTTTATAGCTCTCAGCTCGAAGACAATGATCCAGTAATCCATCATCACCCTCAATATCAATGTAAATAATTCACCCAAATAAACTGTCAAAAAGTAGATTTTGTCATTACCCAGTAAAATTATAAAAATCCAAAAGTAGCAGAAGAATTTCTGCAACTTTATTTAAATATGAAATTGCACATGTTGTTTATGACTGATTCTTCTATTCATAATACTACCAATCCCAGGATGGATATTATAAGTTTATATAATAGATAATATTAGTACCATAACTTGTACATTTGATTTTTTTGTAGCTGAGAGCTAAATATTTAAATTTAATTTGTGAATAACATAAGTATTGATTTATAGACATGAGATCTGTCAGTTAATGCATTAAATATTGACTTCAAAGAAACAATATATTGGAGACCATTAAAGAGTATAAACAATACATTTCTTTTTGGATTAATATGATCAAAAGTGAGAGCAAACTTGAATTCTGTATTTCCCTTCCAGCGCCTTCCCCACCTCCATTTGTCTGCTGTATGTGTCTGTGTCTGTCAGAATGCTGTGTCCTGTCTGTTCCTATGGATATGAAAAGGGCTTCATTTTTTTAATGTAGTGACTATCTCAGCAAGCATCAGAAGAGACACTTTGTAGAGGTAATTACATAGTGTTGCATAGGGAGAATTACATCACTGTCTCCCATTATCCTGAAGCACTCAGAAAAGCAAACAGTGTGTCAAGCAGGAGGTCTCAAGCTGTATCCTGATATTCCTTCCAACAGTTACGGTAACATTTGTAGTCCAGTGTTTCCAACCTGTTGGGCACTTTCTGTAAATGTTTACAACACACACACACACACACACACACACACACACACACACACACACACACACACACTGCTCTGGATCTGGCCATAGATGAGTACAATAATAAAATATTAAAGCTGAGCCTTAGCGTAGGTTGTAAAAACTGATGGCATGGTGTGGTGGTTGGAACAGAAATTGCCCACAAAGGCTCTGTGACTTTGTTGGAGGAAGTGTGTCACAAGGAGGGTCTTTGGAATCCCAGAAGCACAAGCCAGGCCAGTGTGTCTCAGTTTCTTCCTGCTGTCTGCCAATCTAGATGTAGATAATGGAACTAAACCTATGAACTGAACTGTAAGCCAGCCCCAACTGAGCCTTTTCTTTTATAAGAGTTGCTGTGGTCATGGGGTCTTTTCACAGCAACAGAAACCCTAAGACACATGGTATAAAAGTATCTTTTATGCTCCTGAGGTAAATGTCACAGAGGCTTACTTCCTCCATTTGCTAACCTAGGCCTAGTGCTGGAAGCTTCTAATCTCTGTACAATCTAATACTGGCCTAGAGTGTTTTCAACCTTTGAGACTTACTGCTGAAAAAGCTCACCCATTCTATCTCTTTCTGAACTCTGGGAGGCTAGTTAATCTTAGATGTTCTGGGTCAATCTCCTCTCCAAGATGACTGATTCAAACTGGCTTCTTTCAGCTTCTGACTGCTCTGCTTGGCATCATACTAAATTTTGCAATATAGTCTAATCTTCTGCCTCACTCTCATTCTCTGGCTCTTTCTGTCTTCACTGATGTCTAGTTGGTTTTCTCTACAGCCTGTCTATATAAAATTGTCATGGTAAAAACTGCCTTCTCTCTCTCTCCTTCTGTGCTTTCTTCTTCTTCTTCTTCTTCTTCTTCTTCTTCTTCTTCTTCTTCTTCTTCTTCTTCTTCTTTTTTTTTCTTCTTCTTCTTCCTCCTCCTCTTCATCCTCCTCCTTCTTCTCTCTCATTGGTTTATTCACATTACATATTAGTAACAGTCTCCTTCCTCCTCAACTCCTAGTCCTAACCTCTCCACCCGTCATGTGCCATCTCACCCTGCCACTTTATGTCATCCAATCAGGATTAATTTCTTCCTTTCCTCTTCCATTGAGGCCAGAAAAGATTACTTAGCTAGGGAAAAGAAATCCAGTATTAGGCAACTGCCTCCATGTCAGTGACAGGCCGCTTTCCAGTTGTCAAGGGACCCCTATGAAGACTGAGCTGTCTATCAGCTCCATACTTGTGCTGCTCCCTCTTAAGTCACCTCTGTTTCCTCTCAGTTCTCACGAGAGTTGGATATGTCCTATCTCTGACTCATTTTGTCATATCTTCCTCTGAGTTGTCATTTTTGCCTCTCAATGAGACATCATTTTAAAACATGAGTGTTTCTCTCTTCAAAGGGTATATTACCAAGTTTTTTTCCTGTCCAGTTTTTTTTATTATTCAAACATCACTCTTTTTGGATAATCTTTAAAGGAGGTATTTCCCTTGATTTCAACAGATTTTCTCTAATTCTGGCAGATAAAGCATTGCATTTTAATTAATTGCAAATATATGTGCACATTCCCTCTCTGGAACCTTGCAAATCATGGTCAGTATCCTACCTCTTTCTGCAACTTTAACCCAAAGACATCTTTGAGAAGCTGGACAACCTGGTGATATCCTATGTTGTAGGTACTTGTATTTTTAGAACAGTGTTGTAATTGCTTAAGTAAGTTAATGCTGTTCTTCATGACCCCTCTTAAGAGGGATAAACTGGGATTCTATAAACTAGAAAAGACATGTTATTTTCAGCAGTGTCTAGTTCACATGTGAATGATGAAGGATAATACATCCACAAGATACTTTAAGATTTCTATTCTTGGGCAAAGGAAATGAAAATAAGCTGCTGTATACCCTTTTTTATCCCACTGATTAGAATCAAGGACCTCTAATCCATATATGTGTTTTCTGCTGAGGAGGACTAGGATTTATTTCATGCCACCTTTAAGTCAGGACAGTTTCCCAGAAGTTATACTTATCTTTCTCACATCTCTGAAGACAAGTAAATGCCACTGAAGTATACAGATGGAGATTAGTTTTGGATTTAAAGTGAAGATATAAAATGTTGGAACCCAGAGTAATAAAAGTAAATCAACAAAACTAGGAAAACACATGTTATTTATAGCATCTGTAAATAAAATTGTTGGTGCTGACTTCATTTTCTTTGTGATTATATAAATTACATGTTAGGGTAGCCACTAATCATTTTGCAAAAGTATTGAGAATTATATGGTTACCCTATAGTATAAAAAGTGCTATATGGTAATTAAATGATCCCCTTTAGCAAAGCTCAGCATTTACACTGTAATGATACACTGAGTTTGACTTCTCCAATCAACAAAGGATGAGAAACCTGAATGATCTACTAAAGACGGCACAACAAAGACTGGTAGCTATCACATTGCTAATAAAAACCTATATAAATGAAAGGTTCATGTGCTTTCTAATCTAGCAAGGTAAAGGAAAATGGGCAAATTATATGTAAATATATTGAAGAATCGAAAATCAATAACAAAATAATCTGGAATACTTTCTACTTGGATTATGAAATCCAGAATTCTATAGAAATTGTAAAGGATTAAATTTGTAACTATTAATCAATATTTATGTCCACATTTAGAAAATACCTGAGTTTATCCTCTAAATATGATCTCTAGCCTTACAAGAACCTGTGAGTCTAGTGAGATTTATACTTGCACATCTGAGTAGCACCTTAAGTGGCCACAGAGACTTAGGATATTTAAGTGTATGACAAAGGCAGTGAAATTAATTGGTTACAAAGTAAAAATTTAAACTTGTCACTAGGTAATTATTCGTTGAATATGCCTATCTTAGAAAAAATACCCTATTACCAACATCCTGTTAACAGATACTGTTAACAGTTCATCAGCTGTCATTTGTTAAAAACAAAACACAAGAAGACACTTAGAATAAACTAAGAGTTTTATTCAGACTTAGTGGCATGTGCCTGTGACCCTAGTATGTAAAGTCTAAGGGAGACTGTGAGCTTGAAGCTAACCTGGACTGCTTATAGAGATTTCCTTCAAGAACAACAATTAACTATAAAAACAACAGAGGCAAAAACATATTCTAAACCAGTCTGGATTATGTTTTCATAGCAGATTTCCTTAGCTGGGATTTAGATGACCTAGGGCTTTATCTCTAGCCCACAGCATCCCCAGAAATGCTAAGAGTATGTTGCCTCAGACACTCATAAATCTGTTGTGTTGTAAACACTAGCCAAGCCTCTCTGAAAACACACAGACACACTCAACGTTCAATTCTCAGTCTCGTCAGGAAGAGGCATACAAACAACCACAAAGACAGGGCCTCATCAGTGGAGCATCGCTGGTGAACTCAGGAGAAGTAACTGAATGGTCTCCTGACTACTGGGGACTCTGTTGACCCAATCAGGATAGCTCTCACTGAAGTTGCTAGTTCTAGATCATCTCTCACATGGAACACTAGTCACAGTGTTCCATCTTATTAGTTTCTTTTTCTATGATGTAAAACTTACGAACAAGTTACTGTGTCAGAGAAATATAATTTAGGAATCCAATAACTTATCTGAGAGCCTATTGTGATCTTTTAAGATAACAAAATGCAGATGAGCCACAGGATACAACTGGGAACCAGTTGTTTGCTAAGTAAATATAACAGTAAAGGGCTGGCCCATGAGGCAATACCAGTGAGTGAATTAATTTAATAAAAACTATGGGAGTTTGTAAGACTTCTACCAGTGATTTAGACTGTGACACATTTGTGGACGACACAGGTACAGGAGAATTGTCTATTTTATGACAGAAGAGCAGATAAAAAAATCTTGATATGCTACAATGAGAGACTGAACTCATAAAGAGGAATTAAACAGAAATCAATGTCAGATTCTTTATTAAGGTTAAAGATCTGTCTGCATAAGGAAAGAATGAAAAGCCAATACTAAAAAGCAGTTCATTTAAGTAGTACTAGATGTTAATGAGAGATATTGATTATGGAATCCAAATGTAACTGTATAAATAAATAAATAAACAAATCTCCAGGACTCAAATTCATTTTAAAGGTCGAGTTTAAGTAAGAACAGAGATTTGTAGAGTGGGAGCCAAGATATACTAATGTTTCTTGAATTAATTACTAGATCCAATGGAGAATATTATTTCATATTGGTCCTTTATAACTGAAAAGAACAGAATAAGAATGGGGGAAAGGCAGAATTAAAGATAACTTGACTGGAGATGGAGAATTGGCTCAGTGGATAAAAGCTGATGTTAATCTTGGGTTCACTTTCCAGCAATAACCTGTAACTCCATTCCCATAGGATTCAATACTCTCTTATGATATCAGCATATACCAGGTATATACATTGTATTCACACAAATGATTAGGCTATATATTTTTATACTCAGAATGATAACATAAGTAAAATATAAAGTATTTTAAGTAATTGCATTTTTTAAGACAGTGGGAGTCAGCATGTGTGTGTGTGTGTGTGTGTATGTGTCTGTGTGTGTGTGCGCACGCGCACACACGCATGCACTTCTCTGCATACAGTCATGATGGTATGGGAGTATACCATTGGCTTCATGAGGGTGATAATTTGTTACTAGACTGATTAGTTCCAAGTCTGTAGAATAACAACACAGGCAGGAGATAGCAGATGCAACATGTTGCTGAAACATTAGCCATAAAAAAAAAGAAAAAGCAAAAATGGGCCAATTTAAAATCTAGAAGCCAGAAATCCCTGCCAAAGTGTTGACTAAATAACCAGGACACTTAATAAGATAGACTTTTTCAAACTCAGAGGAAACTATTACATGCTAATAAGACAGGATGTTAAAGGGAAGATAAAATATAAGATATTTTAAGAGCGGATGTTTAAAAGTGTATGTCATTGTTCACAACAGAATTTTCTAATGGAGGTGAAACACTCACTCTTGCAAGGAGCTCCTTAACTCAGGAAGTAAATAACTCAATGCTCAAGAAGTCCTGAAACTGTCTATCAGTTTTCTCCCGCTCCGATACATTTATTACACCATGGACTGCTGAAAGACACATTCTGCCCAGCCAAACTGAACGGAAGAAACAGACCTGCTGAACCTTGTGGAAGCTCAGACCATCTGTTGAGCTCACAGCAGGCTGTGCAGGGTGCTGTGGGTTTCTAGGTTTTATGAGCTGTCACTCATGCTAGGGTGAGCTTTTGGTAACACAGTGCCCTCTGAGACACTTGAGATCCTGTAAGTATAGCCTCTCCCATATTCCTGTAAGTAACTCCAATAATGCTCACTGGTTCACAAACAAAATAAGTCAGTGAAACATACTAAAAGATGCAGAGTCTACACACATAGTCAGATATGCTGTTGATTCTTGGTTTACAAGTTCAACCATTTTAGAAATAATGGAAGTCATGATGTTCAACCTAAAATCATTCAGAGACCCTGTGGTAGCTTTTCACAACATTTTAATAACACTTGCATTTAAAAGACACATTTAAGAGGTACTTCTATTCATAATATTATGAAAATATACAAAAGCAAATTTTCCTGAAATATTTTCATGGAAGAATTGTCTACTTTTAATATTTTAATTTTTGATTACACTCATATTCTGACTTATAGGTGAGGGTGATAAGCAATATATATTCTTCTTTATTTCACTTAATTTTTAGTTCAGGTCTTTTAGCTCAGTAATAGTAAAAAACATATTGCTATAAAAATTAATTACTTGGAAAGTCTGTGTATTATGCTTAAAGAATACAACCAGTTTTACAAGAAATTATAGAAAAGAAACACATGCCAGAAGATATAAATTGTCTGTGTGATTAATATAATCATGAGAAGCATGTTGTTTCTCAAAAAATGACAAGAAAATGTTGCAGACATTACATTTGTATGGTCTTTTATCAATAGACTGTTATCTGTTTTCTTTTAATCACATTCAAGTTTTCTACATGATCACTTAATCATTTTTAGTTAGAGGGAAATGGTAACACACCAATAGTAGATGCTTGTTGAAAGAGTATAAATTTGAGTTTGATCAACAGAACCACATTCAGATCTATATTTAGTAAGTATTTTAGAACTCAACTTTTAGTACAATTTGGTGCTCTGTGAGAACCGAACCTATTCTTGTCTCTCCCATACAAGAAACACTATATTCTTAAGCTTTCACCTATAAGCATAGTGTCCTTTGCCTCCAAGGCATCTCCCTCTCTCAGTTAGTCATCTATACAAATGTCCTCACAAAAATGCCTAAATTTCTACCTTATTCATATCTTAGGCTTTTCTTTATCAAACTATTCTTTCCAATAATTAATTTTTATATGACTATCCTAATAATTACACTGGCTAATTTTGGTTGTCAACTGAGTTGCATGTGTGCTACCACTTTTGATTACTATATTTTCTGGATATGACATTAAAATATAAGTAAAATGTCTCATGAACAAAGGACCTATCAGAGGAAAGGATTATAAAAGAAAAGGCTAGAGGGTGTAGAAGGAATATGATTTTATATATATATATATATATATATATATATATATATATATATGTATGTGTGTGTATGTGTGTATGTGTGTGGATATATATGTATTGTAATATATATTACATACATGTGTAATACATATAGACAAACCATCTTATGTAGAAACCATCTTTTTAAAGAAATTAAACATTTTTCAAAGTATATTTTAGTCTAGTCAGCATACTTGGCTCCTTTTGATAGACAGTACTCTTGAAGGATTACTAATGTTAGAACATAGAAAATGCCAGAGGACAGATAAATTATGGCCATCAGTATTTAAATGAATAGTGATGAAGAGAAAATGTGAAGTGCCTCATATTCATGAAACATGGCTTGGACATTTGTCCCATCCAAACCTTGTGTTGAATTACTGCCCTTACAGTGTTTTTAGGAGTGGGGAATACTGGGAAGGAATAGCGGCATGAAAACTATGCTCAGTGTAGAAATAATTCCTTCATAAAAATTCTTTGGTACTCATTTTGCTTCCCCATTTTTCACTTCTTACCTTGTAATAAAAAGTCTCTCTGGAAGCTGCCATCATTCTTTTTGGACTTTGCATCTTCCATATCTATGAGAAAATGTTTTTCTGTTCGTTATAAATTACTCAGTCTCAGATACTTTAATGCAACAACAAAAATAGACAACGAAAATGTCCTAGTAACTGCTCTATTTCTATAAAGAGATACCATGGCAAAGACAACTCTTATAAAAATACTTCATTGGGTGCTTGCTCGGTTTAAGAGGTTAGTCTGTTCTCATAATGGTAGGAAGCATGGCCGCAGACATGGCAGGCGTGGTGTGGGAGACAGTTGTTGAGAGTTATATCCTAATCTAGTAAGAGAGTGAGAGACTCTGGGGTTGGCTCACAAGACCACACCCTCTAACCCTTATAATCCTGTCAAACATGGCCACTCCCTGTTTATTAGCCATTCAAAAATACTCAAACCACCACAGATAGCTTTGAGACTGAAAAAGTAGGTTAGCCTGCTTATTTAAGAATTCATATATATGAATGGATACAATATTCAATTCAACATGAATACCGAAATCACAAATTGTCCTTCATAATGGTGTGTGAGCATGCACATGGGGCATGTCTGTTCTAAATGTTTGAATATGCTATCAAAAATATGCTTCACTTTGCTTCATCAAAAAAGAAAAAAGAAACAAACCAAAAACTTGCCTTCGTGTGTTTATCTGCATGCACCATATGCCTACCTGAAAAGGAAAAATGAGGGAGCCACATTCTTCAAAATGATGCACAGATGGCTGTGCAATATTGAGAATCAAACCCAATTCCTCTGGAAGGCTAGCCAAAATTCTTAAACACTGAGCCATCTTTCCATATATGTTGATATTTTTGATGGAAGTTAATTACAATAAGTGGATTTTAAAGTGTGTTTGGCAATATTTTATTTCTAGTTTTGTATTATAACATTTGAAATTAAGATTAATTCACATAGAAGTAAAAAATAATTAGCCAAAATAAATTGTATAATATAGTCACAAAAATGTGGAAGATCAAATTGTACTCACTAACAAATTATTTTGCAGTACCTATAAGATGAAAGAAAAATCATATTTTCCTGTTGTATATTCATAGAAAAATAGTTTTGATGACTAATGTTATGATTAATTGGCATCCACTATATCAGACTTTTAAAATTATCAGTATAAAAATGATTAACCAAGTTACAGTTGTTACTAAAAGTATTAAGTGTAAACATAGACATTCTGTATGCCAATTAATTATGCATCTTAACTTTACTTAATTATGTGTCTTAATTATGCAATTTCATGTATGGTACTTACACTAATTAAATAATTGCAATATGTGACTAAATGTAGCTGCTGTGTAATAAAATGTTGCAAGATATTTTAAGCAGCACAGAAGAAGAATAATAGTTTTCATGTTTTGCTTATCTACCTGATATATATACACATATATATATATATATATATATATACATACACACACACACACACACACAGCAATGCATTTGAAAAGTATGTTTATTTCTAACTTTCTTTGTTCTTTGACTATGAAATCTTATGAGTCATTGCTTGTTAGTCATGGGCACTCAAATTTACTTCAGAATAAATGATCCATTCTTTATTATGAACAAA
This sequence comes from Acomys russatus, assembly GCF_903995435.1. Classification (NCBI taxonomy): domain Eukaryota; kingdom Metazoa; phylum Chordata; class Mammalia; order Rodentia; family Muridae; genus Acomys; species Acomys russatus. The sequence continues at coordinate 50,422,711 of NC_067148.1, read as the reverse complement.
AGTATTTTTTTTAGATCATCAGACCAATTTTGTGGTCTACAAATACTGTTAATTTTGAAATTTTGGAAGAAAGATACAGTTGGCCAATTATTATCTTTAAAACATGTCAATATTTTAAAATAGCCAGAAAGTTAAAAGGTAAAGATTTATTTTACTTAGACTATAACTTAATAGTATAATGTCTTATTTAATAGAGTTAGAATTTTCAGAGGATTTTAATCTAATAGAGGAGAGCAAGTGACTTTTTAATCAATTACTAAAAAATCAAATTCTCCATGATATTAAAAAAAAAAGTTAATTTGATTTAAAGATGCATTTCCACCAAAATCCTAGAGCCATTGCACTGGATAAGAAAACAGAGCATATTGAATACGCCATATCTATCACTTTCAAGTGATGACGATAGCAGATGCCATAGAAAAGACTACTTCTATGTCTGGCCATTGTAACTGATGGGTCTGTCATACTGTGACAGTACTTTAGAAAGTACTGAAAAAGGGCAAGTGCCCATCTCTACATAGTTACACTTGCCTTGGGCAAGTGCCCATCTCTACATAGTTACACTTGCCTTGAGCATGTTTCTTTTATGATAAATTCTGACTTCCCTCTTTATATGAGAAAAATGAAAATAAGATAATGCTAACTGTAATCATAAAACCTTAGTATGGTGCTAGAAGTTATGATACGGGTGTATTTTTCATTAATACTTTGGGCTCAGTGAGACCTTGTATTTTCTTTTAGGGTAGACAGTACATAATGGTCAACAATTACTTTGAGTAGATAGACAATTATCTGGCCTTTCATGGATAATCAAGTTGGGTTATTGCACAACTGTGCATTCACAACCTGCATGCACACTGTGCCTAAAGCAACAAGTACAAGTGATGCTATTGCCATTATTTCTAATGTTCATTGTAATTAAGGCGTAAGGGTGGAGATGAATATATGAGCTGTGACCTCAGAAGGACTGTTTAAAGCTTGCTTTTATGTCTGCACTAATCCTGTCTCATCCTGGTCTCTTCCTGGGAATTTCTAGAGTATTGAATTACTGAAATTAACCCTACAGGGCTGCACAATTCTTGGGCAGTACTAAGTTGTAGCTCATTAGCGTGGAAAGACATCCATGGAAGCAACCAATTTGGAAATAAAACACTGATGAATGAGGCAATAAAATGGTAAGAAAGGCTACTTCCTTTCCATGGGGAAACACTCAAGGCTGAGTATGCAGAAGTTTTATGCTAATATAAAATTGGTTCAAGCAAAGTACCCAGTTTTATAACCTAATAAATCGGTACTAACTTATTTAAGCAGACTAACAGCGTAAAAAAGTGAATACTCTTCAAGCAACATCTGTATAGAAGAAAAGTCTGAAATCATTAAAAATGTATTCAACTAAAGATAATTAGTGGGAATGATATCACATCAAAATACTCAAATTATGACTTTCATAAACCTTATCTGTTGTGAATAAGATGTGTTCCCATGCTATATATTTGTATATTTGTATATGCATTGTTGAATGACACACAGAGAGCAGATTTTTTTCTAGCAAACCCAAGATCAAAGAATCAAAGAACTTTTTTTTTTTTTTTATCATGGTGTATACATAAGAAGGGAAAAATGATTTAGAAGAAATTTAATGGTATTACCACTGACTTTCAAAATAGGATTTAGACTTTGATTTCACTGTAGATTGAGTGAGCCAAAAGAAATCAGCAAAAGTCAAAAACACATGGTGTTTGGTATACAGGTGACTCACCTAGTAGTAATAATCAATTTTGATTATTTTTCTAGACTTTCGTTTAAGTCATTTGTTAATAAGGAGATAATAAAAGAAGCCTATGGAGCAACACTTTTAATATAGCTTCCCCTTTCAATAATTGCAAAAGTAATGCTATTTAAAATACACATTTAAAGATAGTATTCAGTTAGTATTTTTTATTGTAGTGGCAAACAAAATCTAGTACAAGGGGCGAGAGAATAGTTTTGAAGCTTTTACCACTATAGCAGCACTTACAATTCCGCTAGAGATATACTTTTGTTGTTTGGTTTGTTTTACTTTAACTTGTCGAAGCAAGGCATTGCTTTTGCCCTATGCTTGGCTTTAATCATTTTATAAAGTTTGGTAATATTGAAGTCTTCTGCTTTAGCTACCAGCGTCCTGGTAAACTGCTTCTATGCGTGGGCTGCTGTGTGACAGGCTTTTCCAGAGAAATCACAGAACGGATGCATCTATTCACACTAAACAGGGAACTAAGGTCAGACCAAAGGATGGATACCACCAGAATCTGACTTAGCAAACCAGTGAGTTTTCTTGTGTTTTCTTACAATAATATGAGTGAAGCCTTCTTACAGGAGCAGAAATGACTCAAAGACAACTGTATCTCCAAAAACTCCATAGAATTGGTGACATATTATCAACACTGGAAACTTGGAGTAAACTGGACAGCCTGTGGGCAGCTCAGTAGTTTGGAGAGTGTTCTTGCCAGGTGGTTCAGTTTGTCCTTGCTTCTTCTTTGTGCAGCAGTTGGTGTCTGCTTTGAATCTTCTTTACAACTTGGCTTGTCTAGAAGTAATTCTCTGCAATCATTTCTGTTAATAAAGTACTGGAGATGGAGAAAGGTAGTGATTCTGGTCCATTTTGATGATTTACTTAAGGTATTTTGAGTTGTTTATTTCCTGTCTTATTGGATTGACCTTAAGGATCAAATGTTTTAATCTCTGAAGAAACAGATACACAGCATGGGCCTCTATGCTCACCTGGTGATTTAGTTTTTATTTAGAAAATTCCACATAGACCTTTTTTTGGGTAACAAAAAGTGAGCAATAATTATTCTAAAATTATATTATAGATTAATATAGGTAAAAAGTTTGTACTTTTTATTTTTAACTTATAATTCTATAGTTTCTGATTTGATAACCACAGTGATGAGTCTTTTGACTACTAAGTAAATTTTTAATTCATATTAATAGTAAAATATTGTGGATTTTGGTATACAACAACATGTAGAAGAAATAAAGAAACTGCTGTTTTGGCATTGACTTCTTGAAGAAAATTCTTGTCTTTCTCACACATTTCTTAAACACCAGAATAACTCATACAGTTTTTCACAAAGATTCATGATTAAAATTTTATAAATTCAGGTGTTGCTTGAGTTGTAACACCTATTAAAGCAACTTTCTGAGTGTCAAAAGCAGTCTTTTAATTGTAAGCCCCTAGGAAATCAGAAAGCAAATCATACACTTCCAACATATAATGGCACTGAGTAGACATTTCATTCCCTAAGGGAGGAATGGGCTAAACTGAAGGAATATAGGTAAAAGCAGAACTGGAACTCAACAGGGCAAATGTCAAATCGTGTAGCTTCACGTCGTATGTTTGAGGCTCTTTCCTCACAGGTTTTCTGCCTGCTACCTACTTTTCTCTTTTTCTACAGCTCCAAGCCTTGTGTATGGCGCTCCTGACAGAGGACCCATAGCTCTGGCATTCCTAATATCCTGGGGTCTCACACACAGCCTACCCCCTTCATTTCCACAAGTTTACACAACAACCTCTCAGAGCCTTCATGCAAGAAGACATCAGCAGATCTCTGAAATCATGGAAGAAGGTTCCGTGACCTCTTTACTTGAATTTCTTTATTATTCTAAAGCCAATACAAGGTGAATGACTGCCAGTTTAGGATGGAGCCATACACCATAAAACCACATTGGCCCAATGTTTTGTCTATTTTTCTTTCCTAGGTGCAGAAAATTCCAGTGCACATCAGGTCCCTTCATAATCTCTTTAGCTATTTTAGCATAAGACTTAGCTGAAATATAAAAATTTTGTGGTGTTTTTCTCTTCAAATTGTTCATTTTGTATTTTACTGATTTGTTTGATCATTGTCATAATAGATCTGCACGAGAGAGTCATATTATCTTGAAATCGCCAGCAAAGATATTGCTCCATGCTTTTGAAATTATTCTTAGGCAAGTTCTCAAGACAAGTGCAGAAAGTATCAACATTCTCTGCCTAGATTTCAAACTGAAGGTCTTTAATACATCTCCTTAGTGTGGCTTCCTTCTAAGCACTTGAAGTGTGCCTCCACAGTCCGTGTTGCTCTTTGCACTCTATCTCAATCTCTTACAACAGTGACCCCCTGAGCACTGCTTACAATACCCAGTTAAATTTCTAGTTCAAATTTAGTCTTCCCCCAAAACCCAGCATGGCAAGGTTCTCCCTGACCACAGCCCAGTCTTAAGTACCAACTTCTCTATTAGTTCCCTATTGCTATGATAAAACACTGTGGCTAAGGCAGCTTACAGATAAAAGCTTGCTATTCCAGAGAGATAAGTGTCCAGCATAATAGAGATTTAGGCATTAGGCGCTGAAGAAAGAACACCTCAGGTCTAATGACTTGAATTACAAGAATAAAGAAGATGAAGCAAACTGGGATTGTTGAGGGGTTTTGAAACTTCAAAACCCAGTGCCAGTGACTTATTTCTTGTAACAGCAGCCAACTAAGTCTTTGCAAATGGCACCATCTACTGGAGACCAAGCATTCAAATGTCTATACCTATTGGGGACATTCTCATTCAAAATACTACAAACATTGAAGTAAGATATGGATTAAAAAGCAAGCCATGGTGGAAACATGCCACATGTTCTTCAATTGAGGGACATCTAGGTTCATTTTCTGGCTTTCAAGAAACAGAGACATCATGAACATGGTTGAGCAAGAGGGAAGCCTGCTCTTTTCTGAAGGGAAATGGAGGAGCTGAGCTGATGATTAGAGGAAGAGAGGCGTTTCTAAAAAACCTTTTGAAATATAGTAAATATAGCAAAGCTAGTAAATTAATAATAATTACTATAACTGAGAAGTGAGAACTTGTCCACAGCTATGCTTGAAAGTGAAAGATCATTGACTTAGAAATTGGTACTGAATTCTTTTAGGAAATGTATTACGATATAACATGGGTATGTGTTAAAGGGAGACATGAAGAGCAGAGACTAATACAAATGAAATGCTATTGGTGCTTGTTTTGTGACTTTCGTTGTAAGCAAGTATGTATTTTCCCAAAAACAAATCAATAAGAAACCAACTAAACTACTAATTGCCAGTGTGTTTCTGTAAACAGGGATTAACTGTGGTCACTTTTCAGAATTATGGAGATTTCTCGACAATAACTCACAAAAGCAGTGTCACTGAAGATTTCTTGGAAAATTTGAAGTTCTCAGTGCTTCCAGCAATTGTTTCCCTGCTTATCCAACCTCTGGAAGAAGTCTGTGAATCACACAAACTTTTATGAGTCTGATAAACCTTCAAGGATTTCCTCTCTTTTTATTCCAGATTAAAGTTGCATCATTTCTCCATTCTCTTTTATCCTTCCAACCTCCCCAAACATGCCTACTTGGTCTTTTTAAAAAAATTATGACCTCTTTTTCTCCATCTGATGTTACGTGAATATATGTACATGTATGTGGATGTTGCTACTATAACCAACACAGTCTGCGTGTTACTCCTATGCATGTTTTCTGAGCTGACTGGTTGATACGGGAAAACCAATTGGTGTGTTCTTTCCTTTAGAAGGCTAGCTATCTTTCCTAAGAAACTTTCCATGCTTGACTTTAGTTCTTTGCATAGGGATAATGCATTGTGGGCTATCCCTTAACCACATTGGAATGTCTATTGGGATCTTCTTTGTTAAGCCCATGCCTAAGTAATCATGTTGGTGGGACTGTATGGCTCTGCTTCTGATAGTACTAAGAGACACAATATCACCACAACCTCTCTGACACTGTTGCCTCTTTCTTACAGAAGGAAATACTTTAGTCCTTGTAAGGAAGATCCACAATAGAAGCAATGTCCAGTCCTGATGCAAGAAACTAAATATGACAACCTAGTGCACAGTGCTAACTCCTTTAGGCAAATACATCTTATTTATTTCCTTCTGGTAGTAATTCTTCTGCTAAGCCATTTGATGTGTACTAAATTAAGCCTTTGCAAAGACTAGTTTATAATATTCTATTTAAACCATAAATCAAAAGAATAGTACAGAGATAACACCCACCAGGAGGATATATTTTGTGGCTACAGTGGTTAAAGATTATGTCTTCCTGCATTGAATGAGTAGGGGATCTCATTATTAACTTGAATTAAAAGAGATCAGATTTAAAAGAAAAAAACGCAGTTAGGAACATGTTGCTTCTAAAGCAATATCTTAATGTGACTTTCATCTTTTTCTGAACAATTTTAATATAAGCAATAATTATTACAAAACACCATGGTGTTTCATTTCTCCTCAAAGCTATCTTAATTATAGTTCACATACAGAGCAACATTCAGTTACTATCATCCCTACAACTTTTGTCAACCATGAGACTCTTCAAAGGCAGATAAAAGGCTTTTACTCCTGGTATATCTATCCTTTGTTTTATTACAAAACAAAACAAAACAAAAATTCGTCACTTCTGATTTCAGAAAAATATTTATTCCCTCCTAAATAGACAACCATTAATGAAGTTTGCTGCAACAAAGCATGTTTTTTTTAAAGCTTATATTGTCACTATTTTTCAAAGAAATACCAAATTACAGACAAATTGTATTCATTCATAATATACCAGCCATATTAAGATGTAAAGTGACACAAAATCTCAGGATTTTTTCTACCATGTTTTCTCTTCTGTTCATTCTTCATTTCAGAAAAAGGAAATTATTACCCTAGATTTCAAATTTTCTAAATGTATTTTCAAGATTCCAGTGTGTATATACGTGCTGACATTTTGTACTGTAGGCTTTAAAGTTATAGCTCAAAGTAAATAGTTGCAGGCAGTCTGTCTCTTCAGAGTCATTTTAACATTTTTATCTACATCCAGCATCTAAGCCACAGTCTTCATTAATTACTATTATTCCATTATAATAGTGTACCCGTGCACTGACAACTCCTTCAGCAAGGAACATTTGCTTGCCACATTTTATCAACTTCAAAACCAGGTTGCTGTAACACTGCCATACATGTCTTCCTGCACACAAATAGACAGATTGCTGTGTAGCAGCAGGTAAGTAAATAATATTAATATTTAAAAAATGATATTCACTTTTACCAAATAAACTAATGTGCACATTTCCTCAGGACTTTTCAGTCATACCTTGGGGATTAATAAACATTTTAAACAGCAAACCTTTCTTGTGCATAGGAAATATATCTTTCTGGTTATTTGCTTTTTCCCATTTTATTTATTTGTAGATACATAGATTTTTATAGCAATATCATCATTATTTTTTCTTTTAAATCATGTTCAACAAATACTGTCCCAATCAATATTTAAAATACTATGCATGAACTTTAATTTTCATGTGATATATATTAGCTCTGAATTTACATCTAATTTTGTTGTTCTTAAAATAGCCAAACAGAATGTTTCAGAGCATTTCAGCCTCATTTTCACACTGACTTATGAAAATCACCTTTACCATATTACTTATTTCAGACAAATTATAGATCTAACCTCCCATCGGTTAGCACTTACTTAAAACAATACAACACGCTCCAATAAACTGACGTCAATCATATCTTGACAATGAGGTAACAATTATGAGAAGATTATGCAGCTAGACGGTCAAGTTTTCTCTCTAGTCTCTACTTAACTATTTCTACTGTGTTAAGCTGGTCCTGCCATCCAAAACCTGTAGTCTCTGTTAATTTGTGGCATAAAATCATATTACTTGTTTGTGTGTTGTGGGGAATAGGTGAGATTTTAAGCATAAAACAGTTTGAAATAGTGTTGACCGGCAAGAAATCTCACATGTGCGCAAACAACATCGCTGTCTTGTTACAGTAGGTTTTAAACATCTATTACCTCAGTATAATGTTAAAGTGAATTTTCTAGTCATTTTAGCATGAACTTTTAAAATTCTGTGAGGCCAAACATGTGGCATTGTAAGCGGAATTACCTTAATTTTTATAGATAATTTGAAAACAGTGGAGCAAATGGCACTGAATGATCCCACCTGTTGTACGAATACATTCACTCCTTTTTCACCTTTTTTTAAAAAATCCTGATCAAAGGAGTACTTTGTATTCTTTACATGTTTTCAAAAATTTAATGTTCCCCCCAAACTAACTTACATAACTTAAATCTATATTCATAAACAGTATTTTGTTATTATCATGTTTATTAAGAAGGTGTACTAGAGTAGAAAAAGTTTAAAATACTGAACCAGAGTTAAAAAAAGAATGTAAAGAATATGGGGACCAAAATATATACACATGCCTATGCATAAGCACCCACTCATGTACATACACACACATACACACACACAAACACACACACATATACACACACATACACACATAAACACACACAAACACACACACATACCCACAAACACACACAAGGGGGGGGGCGGGGAGAGTCATGTGTGATGATCCCTATTGAAAGCAGTGAAGTAAGAGATTATGGCTTCTTCCCTGAGGATATTTGCTTCCTCAAGAATCAACTATAACAGCCCTGGGTTCCTTTCCCTACTATTTTTTTTCATGGATAAAATAATTCATTTTCTCTCCAAAATGAAGTCAATTTTTTCCTCTGTTTTCCTTTTCTGAATGTATGTTTGATTGATAATCATTATTTAGTCATATGCCTCTGTTTAAGTCATCTTTCCATTGGGTTCAATTTAGAAATCTCTATTTTTTAATTCTCATTCTATATGTGTAAATATTCTTAGGTAATCTAAATATTGTTTTATAGTGTAATTATTCTATAACTCACTATTCCTGGAATTTTTTTTTGTTGTTTTTTAATCTTTTTTTTTTTATTAATTTATTCTTGTTACATCTCAATGTTTATCCCATCCCTTGTATCCTCCCATTCCTCCCCCCTCCCATTTTCCCATTATTCCCCTCCCCTATGACTGTTCCTGAGGGGGATTACCTCCCCCTATATATTCTCATAGGGTATCAAGTCTCATCTTGGCTACCTGCTGTCCTTCCTCTGAGTGCCACCAGGTCTCCCCCTCCAGGGGACATGGTCAAATGTGAGGCACCATAGTACGTGAGAAAGTCATATCACACTCTCCACTCAACTGTGGAGAATATTCTGACCATTGGGTAGATCAGGGAAGGGGTTTAAAGTTTACCTCCTGTATTGTCCTTGGCTGGTGCCTTAGTTTGAGCGGGACCCCTGGGCCCAAATCTGCCTATCATATTGTTCTACTTGTAGATTTCTAGGACCCTCTGTATCCTTTTATTTTGCTGTTCTCCCATGCGTCTCTCATTTAGAGTCCCAATAGGATGCCTTCCCCTCTGTCCCAGTTTCCTGGTAAGTGAAGGCTTTCGTGGGACATGCCCCTTGGGCTAGTATGCAGATATAAGTGAGTATATACCATTTGATTCTTTCTGCTTCTGGGTTAACTCACTCATTATAATCATTTCTCGCTCAATCCATTTGTCCACAAATTTCGGGAATTCCTTGTTTTTAACAGCTGAGTAGTATTCCATAGTGTATATGTACCACAGTTTCTTTATCCACTCTTCTACTGAGGGACACTTAGGCTGTTTCCATGTTCTGGCTATTATGAATAAGGCTGCTATGAACATGGTTGAGCAAATTTTCTTGTTGTGTGCTATAGCATCTTCTGGGTATATTCCAAGGAGTGGAATAGCTGGGTCTTGAGGAAGCCCTATTCCCATTTTTCTGAGATAGCACCAGATAGATTTCCAAAGTGGCTGTACTAGTTTGCATTCCCACCAGCAATGAAGGAGTGTTCCTCTCTCCCCACATCCTCGCCAGCATGTGGTGTCGCTTGAGTTTTTGACCTTAGCCATTCTGATGGGTGTAAGATGGAATCTCAGAGTTGTTTTGATTTGCATTTCCCTGATGACTAAGGAGGTTGAGCATTTCTTTAAGTGTTTCTCAGCCATTTGATACTCCTCTGTTGAGAATTCTCTGTTTAGTTCCAAGCCCCATTTCTCAATTGGGTTATTCGGTTTGGTGGTGTTTAATTTCTTGAGTTCTTTATATATTTTGGATATTAGATATTCCTGGAATTTTTAAGCATCTTTTTAAATATTTTCTTGCCTAATAACTAACAGTCTTTATGTTTTGCTTTCCCCTTGGAGGCACATCAATAGTTCAGTTCATTTTTACAATTCCACTTCCATAATTGTTCTTTATGTTCTTTATCTGATTGGTTTTTGAGTTTACTAAGGTTTCTATTATCCCTATGTCCTTTTATTTACCAATTGATTACATAATTTAAAAATATTTCTTGGTAATTTTAAGACATTTACCTTGAAGACAAAAATGTATCTAGAGTCAAAAAAGTGTGCAAGCATTATTTAACTATAGAAACTGATCACCTCAGATTGAACATGCTAGCATGTACTTACTGTATTTACTAGGGGCACCACATGGACTACATGAGTTATAAAATTTGTTTTCCAATTTATGCTTTGAAAGAGCTGAAAATATAATTTCTTCCCTTCTAAATGGTCATGCAATAAAACATTTACAATTTGTTATGATTCAAGTTAGATTACAAGGACCTCAAACCCTTTGAATTTCACTTAAGTTTCTTTCTATAGTAATGTAGTCATCAGTTAGGTTTGGAACTCCTGATGACTCCTAAAGTAGCTTTAGTTTGTGAGGCAGGCACTGATTATCTATGGAACAAAGCTGATAATGGTGATACCAGAAGATTATCTGTAATTTCAGGTCTAGAAAAAACATAAAATAAAAATTTAAAACCTCTTATGCGCAACACAAAATGAACATCTGAACACTTCTTTAATGTCTAAATTCATCTTTAAAATGAGAAACATTACCTAAGTGAGAGAAAAACAAGACCACAGATTACTCTTACAGCAGCTGTGAAGAATTTCCCCAAGTGGTTAGTAAATTCTTTTCCATTTTCTTTTATTTTAACCATTTTCTGTTAAATCACTAATCACCTAATTTCCAAAAGCCACAGTCAATACTAAAGTCATTTACTAGTCTGATAGTCTGAACATCATATGCCACATTGCATAAGTATATATGCCAATATCATCAAAATCTTAATGAAACCCAATTAATCTGTCTGCGCTGTGGCTTTTCAGGTATCTCTTCTCTTTATTACAGAAGTCAACCTCATTTGTTAAGCCTTTTATAAATTTGAACTAAGGCAAGGAATATTTACCTAATAGATCTTTTATCAGTGTCCTGAGAAAATGAATTCTTTTCTCTACATTGATTTCTTTTTTTGTTTTTCTCATATAATGTCTTGTTTATTTTCATGTTATACAAAATAAGAGATGATCTACTATTTTATTATTCTGGAAACTATTACCTTTACACAAGACTATGCAAATCCAATAATATTAATGGCAGGTTAATGCAAACAAAGTTGATTATTCTAATAAAAATTATTATATGCTGCTCTTTCTCATTTCTACAAAATGTTCAAATCATGGCAATAAGAAATAGTGACACTAAGAAAGATAATTATTAAACTTGAAGAAGTACAATGGAGTCGTGTATAATACTGATAGACTCTAATTGTACAACCTGGAATTATAGAAAAAATAATAAAAGTTATGACTCAATATTTTTCTTATTGTGAATGTATATTTAAAAACTGAAAGACACACTTGGTATAAACTCATTTATAAGTGGATATTAGCCACATAATACAGTGTAACCACACTACAACATACAGACCTAAAGAAGCTAAATAACAAAGAAGGCCCTGGGGAGGATGCTTAATTCTCATTCAGAAGGGCAAATAGAAAAGACACTGGAAGTGGTTGAAGAGAAGGAACAGGATGGGAGCCTACCATTATAGGTCCTCTAAAAGACTCCACCCAGTGAGGGATCAGAGCAGATGCTGAGACTCAGAGGCAAATTTTGGCTTGAAGCTCAGGGAGTCTTATGGAAAAGTGGGAAAAGACATGGAGGGCACAGGAGCTCTACAAGGAGACCAATGGAGCCAACAAATCTGTGCTGGTTGGTGGTGCTGGTGGTGGGGTGCAGAGACTGGTGCACCAAGCAATGGCCATGTGTGTTGAGGACGTAAACTCCCTTTCAGATGTAGTTGATAGGCAGCACAGTCCTCTTTTGGGGAGTATGGTCTACTTCTGACAGGGACTCTGGTGCCCAATCATTGATCACTAGCCCCCTGGGAGGGTGACCTTGCCAAGTGATGAGGAAAAAGTGCAGGCAGTCCAGATGAGACTTAATCTGGGGTCAGAAGATAGGGGAGGAGGGTTTCCCCTTTTTTAGGACTAAGGGAGGCGAGGAGGTAGGATGAGGGATGGAAGGTGGGATCCAGAGGAAATGGTAGATGGCATGTAAAGTGAATAAATTAAAAATAACAAAATTAAAACTAAATAATAGAGTGCAATGTTAAGTAGCTCACGTTTAAAAGAAGAAAAAGAATTCTGCAATGTTTTAAAATAATTGAAAAAAATAACACTTATGGAGTCTGAGCTTGAAAACAGAATTTCCTTGCCTACTCAGAGATTGAGATAAACACATTAGAATAGGAATTATTTAAAAACAGTGACTATTGAAATTTACAAGAACTCCTTACTGTTTTATATACAAATGACAATATGATTCATATGTCATCAGTACTATAATATGTATTATAGAGAAATCGTGATATAATACTTTATGTGGTTAACATGAGTTGCAAATACACTGTAAAATATTTCACAGCATGAATTATAAATAGACATCTTTATATACTCAATTTACAATATCCAGAACATTTTTGCCCGTGTTCATCAGTATATCATGATATGATTTTCCAATATTAAGAAATTATAAAGACTATTTTAGAAAAGCTTTAGCCTCTCAAAAATTGCCATGACTCAAAGAATGTTCCCGAGAAACTCACAGCTAATTAAAATGTTACATTATAAAAGTATATCTGTCAAAATTAGATAAGAGTGGATGGGTTATTAAAAAAAAAAAAAAGAAAGGACATTTTAAAATCTCTACAATTGAATGTAATTGAAAACTCCACATACCTGAACCCTTAGGATATAAGCAAAATGGTTTAAGAGGGGAGTTTAAAGTTACAAAAGCCTACATTAAAAGTCAGAGATATCTCAAATAAATGACTTAACATTGCAGTACAATGTAAAATACAGGCAGACCACAAATGACTAGGTGGATAAAAAAAAAAAATAAATATCAGGACATAAATTAATAAAATAGAACCAAAAAATTTTAAAAAGTTAATAGCAGTTGGTAGAGGGAGAGTTAATTTTCTTTGTTGCTGAAGCACCTATGGGTTTGTCATCCTCCAGTGAAGACCACATTTCAGAGAGGAAATGATCAGCATAAATTGGTTTTCAAGGGTCTTTAGAAACAGAGGACATTTGTTGGAATGTTCGGCAACAGGCTTTGAATCTCGTAGGAATGAGGAGGAAAGGTTAATTATACAAAGTATAAAAGAAGCAATAAAATGAGAAAAATAATTTTAAAAAACTGTGAAAAACTGTCATTTTGAAAAGTTAAGTAAGATTTGTCAGAAATAAAGCTGAGAACGAGCCACCAGAGCAGACACGGATGGTGTTAAGATGTCCGGTAAGACATCTGAACGGGTAATATGTGAAGGCTCATCTTGATTGCCAACTGGATTACACCTTTTTAAAATTCTTTTTTAAAATTTTGAGTTTATAATCACATTTTTCTATTGTGTATACTCCCTTCAATCCCTACCCTATGCCTAGTCCTGCTCTTCTTCAAATTCGTGGTCTCTTCTTTTGTTAATTGTTATTGCATATATGTGTATATGAATATATATATGTATATACATACATATAGCCTCATAAGTCCATATAATATTATTTTTATGTACGTTTTAAGAGCACTTTTTGACGCATACACTCAATTGCTATGTTCTTTTCTGCAGGAGATCGCTGTGGCAGCTCTTAGCTGTTTTCAGTTGCATATAGTTACTTCTGTATAGTTGAGGCCACATAGATGTCCACCATCGTCTTTATACACGGTCTTACACCAAACTCTCTCATTCTCTGGTAATTGCATTTTCACACCTCCTCTTCTACAACAGTCTCTGAGTCTTATGTGCAGGTGTGTTTTGTATATGTATCAATTGAGACTGGGGTCCAAATTCTGAATTTGGGTTGGCGTGATTTTCTATAGTAGTCTCTGCTGTAAAGTGAAGTTTCCTTGATACATGAGTTTAAATATATATATATCTATTTACATAATATGTATATTACATATAATATATTACTTTGTTATTAAGGATTATTCTAGTCTAGAGAACTAATGGTTGTAGATTATCCTCCAATAACCATGACTTTAATAGTACTTAGAATATGCTTCCAGTACCAGGCATGGTTTCCATCTAGCTGAGAGGGTGCACATCTGTGACTGGGCACGAGCTGGTCCTGAAGGTAGATGTGAGTTACATAAAGAGGTTGCGCGAGCCTATGATTTCCATTCCTGTGACAATGCCTTCCTCCCCAAGCATGGACTTAAAGCATCATGGAGTATTCCATATGGTGAGTTGACTGAGGAGGAGAAGACTAGACCCTGGTTTACTAATGGTTCTGAACACTATACAGACACCACCTGAAAGTATAGAACTACAGTACAACCATCCCTTTCTGGTACAACATTGATAGACACCAGGCAAGGGACATCTTCCCAGTGGACAATACTTCAGATGGTACATGTGCTCATACGTTTTGTTTGGAAGCATAAACAGCCAGAAGTTCAGTTTTTCACTCAATAATTGGCTGTAGCTAGAGGGTTGGCTCAATGTAAGGGATATAGGAAAAGAACGGTTGAAGAAATTGATGGGAAAGCCATCTGGGGAAAAGTATGTGGATAGATATGTCCACATGAGTGTAGAACATAAAGATACATGTGACTCATATTATTTATCCCCAAAAGGTGACTTCAACACAGGATTTTGGTAATCGAGTAGATTGGATTACCTGTTCTGTAGACAGTCTCTTTCCTCAGCTTTCCCGGCCACCACCCAATGGGGCCATGAGAGCAACGGTACTGTGGCAGAGACACAGGTTATGCATGCGCTTGAAATCATTGACTTCTATTTTTCCATGGCTGGCCAGGCTACAGATGCTGCTGAGTGGCAGCTCTCCCAGGACAGAGACCAATACTTAACCTGCTTCCCAACATGGCACCATTTCCCAGGGTCTTCAGCCAGTGACTTGGTGGCAGATTGACTGTATTGAACTTCTTCTGTGGAAAAGACAGTCCGTGCCCTTACTGGGAGAGATACTTATTCTAGTTATGGATTTACCTTTCCTTCAAGGAATGTTTCGCCAAAAGTACTATGCACGGACTGGCAGAAGGCCCTATCCACAATTGTGATTCATCTCAGCATTGCTTTTGAGCAATAAACTCACTTCACATCCAAGGGAGTGAACCATGGACCCACAATCAGAGAATTTACTGTTCTTACTATGGTCCCACAATCTAGAATCATCTGCTTTAATAAAATGATGGGATAGCTTTTTGAAGACATAGTTACAGTGTCAATTAGATGACACTCAGTAGCTTAGAGGGCTGGGGCAGGGTTGGTCAGAGGGCAGTATATGATTGAAACAGTGATTAATATATGACATATTTTCTCCCACAGTCAGGATTCATGGGCCTATATATCGAGTGGTGGAAATAAGTATTTCCACTCATTATCAACCTTAGCGACCCAATAAGAAAATCTTGCTTCCTGTTCTCACCACTTTAAGTTCTGCTCATTTCAAAGTGTTGGATCCAGAAGAGGAATGCTCCTATCAGGAGACACAACAAACATTTCGTTGTTGAACTGGGGCACACACTTCCCTGTGGTCACTTTGTATAATAATAAAAATACTCAGAACTGCAAAAAGCCAAACACAACTAGATTAGCTGCTTTATTCTACCAGACATGTGACTCTGAACCTACATCAATGTTTTTCTAACTATTCTTTTATCTATAAAAGCAAGGAATGCTACAAAGCTTATTTATGAAGTCAATATTATCCTGATACTAAAAATGGATATGGACAAAACAACATATAACTAAAAACAAATCTCTTTAACACATGCTGATATAGAGGTTCATAACAAAATACTTGCAAACGAAATTCAGTTACACATCTAAAAAAGCATTCACCATGATCAAGTGGGCTTCACTAGATGAATGCAAGAAAAGTTTAGTATATGCATATTAATAAATGTAAGGCATCGTATTTAGAAATGTAAGGATATAAATAGCATGATTATTTCAGCAGATTCAGAATAAATACTTGACAGAATCTATCATGATAAAAATAAAACTGCAGATTCTATGAATGGGAGAAACACACTTCAACATCATAAAACTATATATAGCAGACCTAGAGACGACATACTTCTAAATAAAGAAAAATTCAAATAATTTCTACTAAAACTTGGAACAAGAAAAGAGTGCCCATTTTCTCAACCTTTATGCAATATAGTTTTTTGAAATATAAGCAATAAAAATAAATAAAGTAATAGAATCAGGAAAGGAGATAGTCTAGTTATTACTCTTTGCAAATGACATGGACCTATGTGACATATCCTAAAGACTCTAGGGGAAAACTCCTAGATATGATGACCATTTAAGAAGATATCAGAATATTTAAACAAAAAACAATCTGTAAGTTTTCTGTACATTGCAGATAAGCATAGTAAGAAAAATTTAAAATGCAATTTATAAATTCACTCACAAAAAATGAGCAATGGTGGAAATAACACAGCATCCATTTCAAATTATATTACATAGCTATACTAGCTAAATCTGGGCTATACTGGCACAAAAACAAACCAAATCAGACAGATGTATAGATCAATGAAATAAACCACATAGAATTAATACACACAGACAGGGTACCAACTGGACAAAGAAGCAAAAAACATGTATTAAATATAAAAGCAACATCTTCAACAAATGTTGCTTGATAATTGGATATCAACAGATGAAAGAGTAAAGCCAGATGCCCATCCTCCACCTTGCACAAAATTCAGAATCATCAAAGAAAATGGAATGCTTCTAAATCCATAATTGAGACATGAAGACACAAGGACATTGTATCAAGTTGTAAGTATAAGTAATAATGTGATTTAAAATGACTATTAAGGCTGGAGAGATGCCTCAATGGTTAAGACCACTGTCTGCTCTTATAGAGGTCCTGAGATCAATTCCCAGCATCCACAAGGTGGCTCAGAACCATCTATACTGGGATCTGATGCCATCTTCTGGCATGCACATGCAGATAGAGTACTCAAATTCATTAAATAAATAAATAAATAAATAAATATTTTAAAAAATGACTAGACTTGTTTATGAGATAATGCAAAGAATTGATAAATGGGACTGCACAACACTGAAACACTTTTGCACAACAAGGGAAACCATACAATTCCAGAGCATCTCACAGTATGGGAAACAAGCTCTGGGAAATACACATTCATCAAAGGGTTCATGTCAAAATTTGTAGACAGAAACAAATCAGTAAATATTCCAAAACTGAACCATCTAGTTTATAAATGGGCTAAAGACATGAGCAGATAGTTCTCAAAAGATAAAAAGATTAAATACAAAGATGAGTAATGGTACTGTAGGTAAAAGTGATTGCTATTGAAAATGATAAACTGAGTTCATATCTTGGTAACTCATGTTCGCAGGTGTGTGTGTAAAATCACAGCACTACTGTTACAAGATGGAAGGAGGAGATAAGAGAATCCTAGGAACCTTAGGAGCTAATTAGTGTGTTATGTGTGTCAGTAAAACAAAATACTCAGTCTGATATAATAGCCAAGATGGAAGGCAAGAACCAACATTCAAGATTGTTCTTTGACCTCTGCATGTTTCTCTCTCTTTCTGTCTCTCTGCCTCTCTGTCTCTGTCTCTCTCAAACACACACACACACACACACACACACACACACACACACACACACACACACACAAACTGTGAGGGAGAGAAAAAGGAGGGGGAGAGAGGCTTTAAAAAGTGAATTACAAATGGTCAATTAACAAAGGCGAATAAAATATTTAATATCCTTAGCTATCAGGGAAATGCAAATTAGTGTTAAAACTACAGTGTAATTTAACCTTGTACTAGTTGGAATGGTTGTCAATAAGAGAATAATAATTATGAATGCGGAATATGATATGGGGTGAAGAGAAACTTAGTATTACATTGGTTGAAATGTAAATGAATCAACTACTAAGAAAACAGAAGAACTTCAAATCTAGGACTTACTAACAGAAATCATTAAAAATGGAGGTTCTTCTAAAACCATGTAGACTTTAATATACCAGAGAGATACTTGCTTATCTATTATTGAAATTCACAAAGGCCAAACTATAGATTCTGCCTAAGTATTCACTGAGACATGGATAAATAAAGAAAACATGACATAAACACACAGTAGATTCAGTTCAACCATAAAGAAAAATTAAATTATGTGGGTCAAAGAAAAAATGGATGCAACTGGAGTTTATATTAAGTGTAGTAACTCAGACTCAAACAGACAGGTATTGCTTACTTTCTCTTGCATTTGGTCCTAGATAGTATAGAGATATATAAACCTTTACTTTGCAGGTAAAGAGGATACTGGGAAGGAGAGAGACTGGTAGTGTGGGGAGAGATGAGGAAGAAAGGAGAGGGCACTGAACATGTGTGGCCTAAATGTAGTCAAAAGAAGCTAGAGAGAGTTTCCTTTAAGAAAACCAAAATTATGTGCATGAAGTTTATAGCAATGAAAACAAACTAACATTCTGCTGGGAAACTAATGTTGGGATAGTTGCCACATATTAGCTAACATGTAGACCTTAATTGGACTGTGATTTTTTTCTTTACTCTTGTGTGTCACTCAAGATAGAGGGTTTTAAAATACCATGTTTCTTTAAAAATCAGTTTTTAAAACAAATAATACATTTATTCAGTGGTGAGTGTGTGTGTGTGTGTGTGTGTGTGTGTGTGTGTGTGTGTGTGTGTGTACCTACGCATGAGACACATGTGGAAGTCAGAGAAGACTTTCAGGAACTGGACTCTCTTTTTACTGTATGGGACCCAGGGACAGAAACTACATTCCTTTATGTGGTGGCCCTGTGCTACCTCATGAGGCCTAGATTTTAATCTTTGTTGAGACAGATTATCAAACATTTCTTGTTTTTAGTGATTAATGCATTTGAAAGGGACTAAATCAGCGTCTGGCTCTCATTTTCATGGTTGCATTCAAGCCAGGTCACTTTGTGTGTTATTCCTATCACAGGATAGCAAAGAAAAGTAAAGTAAAATACATAAAAATGCTTTCCAATGGCAACATCTGCCTCCATAATAAAAGTTTTACCCTACTTCTCTGTGGCAGAATATTTCTAATTTACATACTTTAACATCTGAGACTTAAAAGTAATTTTCCTTCCCACACTTACAAAAACATTAAGCATTACCCTTAAGATAGAGGACAAATTAGAAAGCCACAAATACTAAAGAAAGGCTATTCCCAAGACAACTTTGTGTTCTTCAGCCTCAAAATATATCCCTGAGGTATGATTCTCCAAAAGACAAGTTGTCTTTGTCTCAGCAAGTGCTCATGATGGTTGTAAGATTTGGATTAGCTTTCAGTAGTGAAGCCCTACTAAGCTACGCTCAAGGACAGCCGAGATTTTGTCAACTGCCTTCTGAAAACTTTACTGAAAATTATCGGTGAAAAGAAACCCTTACAGAAGAATCAAAACCGCAAAGAGTTCTGAAAGAATGGGATTCGTTTAAAGATTAAAGAGCTGCAAAGGTGACTATTTTGGTGTATGGGTAGCGAGAAGAATGTTCATTGCTGGAATCAAGTATGCTTTAACAAATAAATGGGAGCCAATGCAAATCACAGTTATTAGAAGCTTTTCATAATCTCTTCATCCCAGGTTATCAGAAAAATTTTAAGCGACTTGAAAAGCAAGGACTAATGGGTATGCTGGGATAAAGATAGACAAATTAGTTAAGTAACCCTCGAAATTGATGGTAAGATTTCTTTCATGGTATAATGACATTTTTCGATTCATCTATTCCTATTCTGATTAATTAGCAGAATAGTTTGAGTGGGTTCTGGCAGATTTACTGCTAATTAGTTTGGCTCAAATTTGCTGCCGAGTACAGGATTTAGTGACAGCAGTTACGTGATATCATATTTATTAGAAGAATAAAATTATAGGATAAGGTTCTTGTGTAAATGAATATTTTTAAAGTTTCTACAGTTTTATTCTGTGTCCAAAAGTAGGAGCAGGAGTATAAGTTTAAAGTTGAGTTGTACTTTTTTGTATTTTGTGTTTATAAATTGAGTCTCCTATTGTGCTTTAATATTCACGTGTTTTAACAAAAACAGTAGATTATTTCTTATACAAAACAATGTATATCTGTGCATTTGTGTTTTAAATTATATTTCATTTAATTGATTATAAGTATGCTTATGGTATACTTTTTAATATAATGACATTTTACCTCTAGTTTTGTTCTTTGAATTTGTGTGGGTTTGTTTCGTTGATATATAGAATAATGGTCTTTGTTATGACATATTTATGCATTTATAATGCTGCATTTTTTGTGCTGGCACCTTTATTTCTCCGTCTCACCTTTTCTTTACCTCCAAGACTGTGTCCTGACTCATATTAAACCTTCTCTGTTTTCCATATGTATTTAAAACTTGATTCTGTATATTACACATATTTTTCTTTTCATGAATTGCTCTTTTTTTTGTCCCCTTTCCTCTCATTTTAGACATTTCTCCATTACATGGTCCATTTCCTACTATCATGACATTGTCTGTAAATATGTATTTGATGTGTATGGATATGAATATGTATAATATTACATATGCATAGGTAAAATCAGAATGATGGGCAGGTAGATGTGCATTACATATGTAAGAAACATCTTGTTTGTCTTTCTGATTCTGGTTTATTTTACTTAATATTATAATCTCCAGTTTTAGCCATTTCTCTGAAAAACATGAAAAGTTACATTTGAATGCTTTAGGTGAAGAATCTAGGGAGGTAGAAAATGAATGTTACAGTTGAGCTCTTTTTGAATGAGATGGCTGGTATCAGAGGGCAGTGGAGACTTGGGACACCCACAAGTCCCTGATGATGATAAAGTGTTACGAGCTTCTGTTCTGTGCTAAGCATGACAAAGGACGCCAAGTAGGAGCCCAATACCAGCCCAGAGAGAAGGCAGGTCAAGTAAGACACAGGCCTGAGGGTCAGCACCTACCTAGTGGCTGCAAAGGCAGTCCTGCCATTGCTGCCTGACCACCAGGTCTCCAACAGTGTTTTCCCCCAGAACAAATGGAGTCTCAAACAGTCATGGTGGAGAAACAGCAAGCAAGAGAACCCTCTCCACCTCAGGGTACACCAGAATGCCTTTATTTGTAAACCTTGGGCAGTGGGAAGGAATTTTCAGGGTGACTTTATCTGAATTGCTAGGGATAAGGGGACCCAGCATACTTAATCTCCATACAGTGGTACATTACCTCATTTATACACAGTATCACAGGGTCCTATCACAAGAAGGAAAAAACAGTACTTAATTATTCTTTGGATGAGGGGATAGATTCTAGGCATGATTAGAGGTCATTTGCTGGAGGCTAGGATCTCCTCAGCATAGAGTGGTGGTACTTCCAGGAATTCCCTGTGCTTCTTGAATAAGTTCCTTATTAGGAATGAGGCAGGCCTCTAATTATCCTTGAGTACCTCACAACTCTCCTTACAAGATCTAGGGTTACAAGATCAGGTAAATGAGAATCCCACTGAGAAAAGGGTGTCCACCTTCGTAGACTGAGTGAAAAATGGCTGTCCCGAGAAGCCAGATTTTAACCTTATCCAGCAGTCCCACAGCTGACTCTTAGTGCCCTGGATTTCCAGTATTAGTTATCTGGGAACTCCTCATCACCACCATGCTTTCTAAATATAAATTGGCTGTGTCTCCTACAGCCCCTGTGTCTCGTACAATTTATGTGCATGGCATTGGGCATTTTGTGCTACCCTACGATATAGTGTGTCTTCTTGCTATGGTCATGTCTCTATGCCAGTCCACTTCTGGTTGTCCTGGATTTATCATTTTACATCTCTTATATGATTATATTACTTTCCTTCCACAGACTCAATAATGTATCCAAGCTAGTGAAGAATTAAATCTGAATCTCTCAGTATGTTTCAGTGGATTTTGTAGTCTAGTCCTTAGGTCGGCCACGAGTTTGAATACATTAGAAAGTTCGCATGCTGCTTATTTCTCATGTTCCCTGTGTTCCCTGTTGGTGTAGCCTCCACTGGGTTTTTGCCTGCTTGTTTGTTCCCTGAGTAATTTATGTGTTGTTTTCTCTCTCGCTCTCTCTTCTCCTGTCTCCCTTTCTTCCTCTCTCTTTAGTTACATAGATGTTTACATATAAGCATCTGTTTGTTTATGCATCATGCGTGTCCTTGGGTGTCTGTTACCTGTGGAGGCCAGAGAAGAATTCAAATTCTGCAGAATTTTAGTTACAAAGGTCTTTGAGGCACCACGTGGGTTTGAGTTCCTGTCCTAAATTCCTTCACTGATGAACAGTGATGTGGAAGCCCAAGGCATATGAACCCTTTCCTCCCCGAGTTGCTTCTAGTCGTGGTGCTTCATGAGTGCAATAGTAACTGTGACACACTTCCCTACTACTCAGTTACCATCAAGAAGAGGGGACATTGATTGTAGGCACCAGAAGATAATGAGGAAAGCTGTGAAATGCCATCTTCTAAGCTTGATGTGACCATGCCATAACTAATAACACTTGTGCCTACTGGCACTGACCCTACACAAGCCAGGCATTCTCAAAGCTATCAGGGCCTACCACCTACTAATTTTCTGACACCAAATTGATGCTGAGAGAGGACTGGGCTCAGTGTGCAACTGTATATCATCGTGTAAGCACAGCAGCTTCACAGAGGTTACACTAATTTAAACTATGGGACAAAAGCAAAAGAGAGAGTAATGAGTAGGATGCTTTAAGGCAGATGAAGGCTGGCCCAGGCTGGAGAGAAGTGAGAGGTTGGATGCGTATGAAAAGTTGTTAGTATGTACTCCATTCCTGTATGACATTGTCAAATAAAAGTTACTAATGAAGAGATTTGCATTTACATTCATTTATGGATTTAAAAACATTATATACATCTTTTTTATAACACCCAACAAATTACTAAAATCCTGAGTCTACCAGTTTTTCTCCCTCAATTATTATTCTAGGTCAAAAACCTAACCTTGTGGGAGTTAGAAAGGTATAGCCATTGGTTCACATTGGAGGGAGAGTATTGCTTTATACATATTAGTGCAGGTGGACTGGGAGACCTAGCCCAGAAAAGTCACAGGCTGGATGACTATATGAGAAGTTGATGGTAAGTAGATAGACAAAAATGCTATTTATCAAGACTAAGTTATTCAGAGCTGGTCATTGTGTCACATGATTTATTTTAATCTCACCTCGTGTGAGGCAAAGTCATTTGGTATCTGTGAGTTCTAGGCTAGCCTGGTATACACAATGAATTACAAGACAGCCAAGGCTACAAATGAAATCCTGTCTCCAAATTAGTAAGTTAAAAAGAAAGGAAGAAAGAAAAGACTACATTATCTAGGTAGAACTACTCTTTATCAGAAGAGAAAGTGTTCTACTCCACCCACCCCTCAAAGAGAGGGAGAGAGAGACAAGAGAGAGAGAGAGAGAGAGAGAGAGAGAGAGAGAGAGAGAGAGAGAGAGAGAGGGAGAGAGAGATGAAAATAGTCTTCAATAATGTCTTAAGCTACACTCAAGAGAATGATGGAGCATCTAGGATTTCATTCCTCTTTGCTCATGACTATGTTCAAAGTTCTAGTCTTGACACCCCCAAATGGCATCCTGAAATTGTAAGCTGAAATACTTTTTGTTTTCTTCTATACTTCTCTGTTAGGTATTTTATCACAATAAGAGACATGAATCTAGAATATTGCTGTGTCTCAATTCTCTCTGAGATAAAACCACCCATCGTTGAGGGAAGCTCTATTAAGACAAGGGTGTTCCAAAGGTAGGTGTAACTTGCTATTCTGCAAAAATGTTCCTTCATCTCAGGAATTAATCAGTTCAAAGACTTCAAGGAAGTCCCTGAAGCAGAGCAGATACACTAAGGCCTCTCTTCTGGCAGCATGCATAAGTAGTAAATATTGCTGGGAGATACTGGCAAATAAGTTGTGCTGCCTAGAAGCAACTCAAACTAGATGAGTCACCTAGTAGAACAGACCAGCCCAAGCAGTGTTGTCAATATCATCAATATCAATATCAATATCAGGTGAGATATTGATTTACGTTCAGAATTTTAGACGTAACAAGACAGGAAAGATGTTTTCTTCAAGGTTGCCAAATACAAATAACCAAAGCACTATGAATGTAACATTTATATAATCCCTGATTGTTTTGTGGCTCATCTTGCTGTAGGTAGTTTATAGAGAGTTTTGGGTGACTATTCAGGTAGCATCTTCTCATTTGGGAAGCTACTAATCTGCACTCCCGGCGTACTCAGGTAATCAAGTTTATTCCTCCTCAAGTCTCTGATAGGGTTGAAGACTAGACAGTTTAGTTTACATTCAAAATTTTAGATGCATCAATATAGAAAAAATATTTTCTTCAAGGCTGCCAAAAACAAATAGCCAAAACACTAAGGATGTAACATTTGTATAATTCCTGATTGTGTCATGGTTCTTCTTGCTACAGGTAGCTTATTGTATATATGCATAATAATATTAATGTATACGTAAAAATCAAAAAATATTCAAAGTTGTATTATTAAAAATTAAAAAGAAAATAATAATATATGAACCAATAATAAATAATAATATAGCTGTATAGTTAGTAATTTGAAATTCTCATTTAAATATATATTTAGAATGTACTTGTTATATAATAAAGGATGTATAGAGAATGTCAACTATATTGCCTTATGGATCAAATTCAAAAATGTACTTAAGCATATATGATAGTTATTCCAACTGTGTTTTTAAATATTCCTCGATAATTCAAGTTTTCACCAGTTGTTCTAAGACAGGCAGAATTTGCACACATTTTTCCTCTTAAAAAGTCTATAGCTAAAGTTCAGTTCCTAGGGGAGATGTAATCAATGTTTGTCTCTTTCCCAGTCTCTACAATAAACCAACGTCAATTACAACAAGGTTCATGGTGGATAATTAGCAGTTTACTGAGCTTACTTACACAGCAATGAGTGAGGGTCTGTCTACAAGAACATGGGTAATATTCAAGGAACCGTACTAGGAAGGCAGCAACAGGGGCCGGATAACTGCTCCCAACTATGTGGTAGAATTCTCACCCATCATTTTACCTGCCTATATTCCCTAGACCTTCCCAGTGACGCTGAGGCCCAGCATAGTTATGGCAAACAACCGGTTGGAAGGGGGTGGTGGATATCCATCTGAGGCACCATGACTATGACCAAGCGTAGCTCCAAGGAGGAAGGTCAGTAGCCAAACATCCTAGCTGTGTGAATGTTGACCAACAGGCCCAGTTCAATCCTTGAAGATGGTTAGAATTTGCCCTGGAAGATCCTGTACCACAGTGTCTTAGTTCAGTAGGTGATTTATTCATAGGTATGACATATTTAAGTGACTTTGGTCTATAATAGATTTGGACTTACGAATAAAAGTTACTGTTCAGATATTCTGAGCTCTAGAAGAGGGTATACATTGTAACACACTGTATAATTTTATAAAATGTGAATTAGGAACAATGCATTTGAATTAATATTATCATAAGATGGTATACTAATAAAATTAGTCATATTTCAATAAAATTTCCATAGAATGAAAAATAAATGCCATGAAATACATAAATAGTGACCAAATAGCAATACTAAAATCCTTTTCTGTGGTGTGGATGATAAGAAGAAATGGAATCATGCTTAGGAGATATATAAAGTCATAATGACTCATATTTGCATTTTGTGGCCACAATGTTAAACTGTGGCCCAAGGCACACACAGTACAGTTTTTTACTGACCACTTGAGGTTCTGTAGATATAAGGTGAGGGAGTTTACTACAATCACTTTCAGTAAGTACATTTATAATTTGCAAGTCAATCATTTTCCCCTCACCAGAATATGTTATTAATGTGTAACTCCATGAAATCTTATAATACTTTTGTTTTATCAAATATAATTAATTACTTTCCCTTCAGACCAGAGGGCTGTTACAGCATCAAGTACTGTTTGACAAGATTCACTAATGATTTGCTATTAAAGCAAAAGGATTTAGGGAACCACACAAAAGGGGAGACAGAAAGATGGCAAGAGACAGAGGGGCTGGAGGACATAAAGATAATAAGGCCCACAGAAACACGATCAAGGCGCCTGTAAACTCAAAGAGACTGAAGCAGCCTGTGTTGAACATGCACTGGGCTCTACCGGGTCCTCTGTGGATAGAGCCTGGCCTGCAGTTTAGATGTTTATGAGATTCCTAAGTGTGCTAATGAGTCTCATAATCTCGTGCCTTCTCCTCTTGAACTATTTTCTGTCTGTTTGTTTTGTCCAACTTTGATGTGCTAGATTTATTTTGTATTATTACATTTTATTTTGTTATAATTGAAAGATGAATACTTGAATGAATGAATGAAATCCAAATACTAGAGTCAAGGTTAACAACTAAATTGTCACTTATAATTTGTTGGGAGAGGGAAAAGAATTTTTCCCCAATAGTGTGACACTGGGTATATCAACCACTCCAGGCCTTCCTTTTCAAGAGTGGTTCACCAACATATAATGAACTCCACCTAGGTTTATCACCTTGTTTGTTCTGCTACAATGAATCTTGCATGAATCTGACTGATTCCATGGGACTTGGGATAACCTAAAATGTGCACTGGAAGGCCATGGTCACTGAAACTTGGCTCTAAAATAAACTATATACTATTCCATATGAAGTGAGAAATGTGTTTGGTTTTTGTTTATTTGCTTTGTTGATTTTTTCAATGACATAATGAGGATACAAAAATGAAAGGGACAGACTTTAATATCATATAAACACTTTCCAAGCAGATTAATTCATAAGAAAGGTAACAAAAGAAAAAGGAAAGAACCTACTAGAAAGAGCTTTACCATGACAAATTAAATATGTAAGTATGACAATAACTGCCAATTACTCAAGAAATGATACAATTAATACTGCCTTTCAGAAACTGAAGTTTTCTTTATCTTAATTAGTGCATGTGAAGCTACTTGGATTACTTGATCATAGCTAATATTCTCTATTACTAACTCCATAGAAACTCAGTTTTGATTTATTCTGTTGCTCTTTTTTGTGTCTCTTCTTCATAATATACACTTGACAAGACTGAATGTTTTGAATATTTCTAAAAGAAGACTGCCAAATATTCCCTCATAAATAATGCAGTAGATACGGAAGATCAGTCATCTAACAATGTATATTCTCTATGATATACCAGGTTGGTCTGCAGTGAGATGTTCAACAAGTTTCTGTTAATATTATTTGATACGTTAAAGCAATATACTAGCATATATTTGAGAAAAAGCTCCTCTCTCTCTCTCTCTCTCTCTCTCTCTCTCTCTCTCTCTCTCTCTCTCTCTCTCTCTGTCTCTCTCTGTCTCTCTCTGTCTCTCTGTCTCTCTGTCTCTCTGTCTCTCTCTGCTAACAATACTTTGAATTCTTGATTTTTTTTTTTTTTTTTTATTGCAGAGAAACAGAAAGCCACTGGCCTCTTGAGCTTCCCTTGTGGTTTCAAGGCTCCACGTCAACATAAGCAGCATAGTGTCCTTATGTTCTTTATGTTATGGAGAGCTATTGACAAAACATTGTTATGCAGATGTGCGAATCTTCAAAAATCACTACATACTGAGTATCCCCACTCTTTGGCCTGTTGCCTTCTTTGTGTACAGACTTTGCTGTGTTTTGGAAGTGAAGTTTTCTTTCTGTGCATGTTTAGTGGGAAGAAGTGTTAGTCTCACAACCTGAAAGACAAGAGCCGTGTGTTTCTCAGGCTTCTGTACACATGCTCGGGGTCAAAGTGGGGGCAAGGGAAACTGACATAACTGATGATAAACTTATAATTCAACAGATATTAACCCAACAGGTACTTCAAATATTTTTAACATCTTGGAATGCTTATTTAATTGAGATATTCATTTACAAATTTGGTCAGATTGAATAGGTAGATAATCCTATCATAATTCAAATATCAATTGACATCTTGCTTTAAGCAGGTTAAAGTACTCTAATGTTAAACTAAACAATCGATTTTCAAGTAAATATGGTTCTTAGGAATAAGAGATTGCAATATCTTGAGAGGAATTAACTATAATAGATGAATGATCCCTGCCATTTGAGTGACATTTCAGTACTATGTGAAGGACTTTTCCAAAGGCATAATACCGGTTCAAAAACAACACAACACAAAACAAAACAAAAACAAAAACAAAACCAGCCTGTGATGCACAAAATAGAAGGAAGGGTGTGCTCTAATATGTTTATTTAGTGTGCTTTTAAGAAGAAAAACACGCAAAAATCCAATTACTTGTAATAAGATATTTGAAAGAAAAAAGAAAAAAAGTGATGCAAACCAAATCACTTCCTGATGGAGTCTAAAACATTTTTCAATCTTTCTTTCAGTTTAAAGATGTATTTACTATAATTTATATCTGGTGAATCATATTGTGGGAGGAATAAGTACATATAAAAAGATATCAAGAAACTACTGAAAAAAACTGTCCTGGGAGCAATGAACTGGAGGTATTACTTTTGCTCAAAGAAACAAAGATGTGAGGCTTGAAAATCAGACAAAAGCAAAACTGGAAGAAAATGTCAACGCATTCAATAATAGTTACTGTGAGAAAATTAGGTGTCTTCTAGGGATACAGTGGAGAACGGCTGTTTAGAAAAAAAGATCCTTGAAAGCATAGAACCATAATGTCTGCTCATGGTACACACTCACATTCTCTTTACACACCTGCAAGCTACTGAACAGGCACATCGCAAAACGATTAGTCATGAAACAAAAGACACCAGCAAACAGAGCCAACACATAATGATCAATGGAACAGGCTAACCTCATCCTTAAAGACATTGTCTAATTTCCCTTATATTCATATCTTCATCTTACAGCCAATGGATTGTGTGCCATAGCAGTGTACTTGAAACACAATGTGTTATAGAGTAGATTATAATGTTACAAAATAACATTATAAATGCAAATAATCAGTATCATGACACATGCCAAGGCTCCATTTGCACATGACCAAGCGATCTATCCAACTGGAGCAACCAAAACAGTGAAATACAGACACTGTGAAATGTATTTTACAATAAACTAGAGGTTTTTTATAATTTAACTGGAAACTGCATATACATGAAAGAAATGAAGAACATTATACAAAAATTTAGAAGCAGAAAAGTTGCAATCTCATTTTGGATATGAAACATAGTAAGACGTAACTAATTTAAGAATCCGTAGCAGTATAGCTGTGATTCACAGAGTATTTCATATTGAAGGGCTTTCAGGTGTTTGTTTAAATATGGCTCTACAAAATTTCACTGAGATTTTCTTGGATGAAAAAAAATGCAGAATAGCATTTGCAGGTATTCGCCTGGGAATTAGTAACTGTGTCCATCCCGTTAGTACTGGGAATAATCAATGACCTGGATTGTACTTACATAAAAAAAAAAAATGAAGGGAACAACTACAATCAGATTCACCTCTTGCCTATGCTTTATGTAAATTCAATTCATATTCCTGGAGCTTCAATCTCTTATTACACAAGGAAGCTGGGATTGGGAGCTATCTTGTAAGCAATAAGATAGGTAACAGGGTTAAATCTACAGGTATTAACCTGTGTGTTTCCTGTGTGTTCGCCTTTATATCTGCCAGCATTTCACTGGAACCTTAAATTCCTTTCATCCTCTTTCTCATCAGACATGGAAATGAAATATAAATATTTAGAGGAAGCACTGACCTAAGAGATAAACTGGAAGATTCCAGCCTGTGCTTGCAGAGCTTGCTTTCCTCCTGTCAGCGCTAACTTTAGGAATGAAGCACAAAAGACACTGGTGCGTAGGGAGGATGAAGAGAGGAGTAAGGGAGAGAGCAAAACGCCACAAGAGTGAGAGTAGGGCAGGAGAAATGACAGCGCCCAGAGGCACCAGCATGGCAGGGATTCAGAGCCCCATTCCTTTGTTGCCTGTGTCACCTGCTGTCTAGATCAGTCCTCTCAGATCATGGGGATAGGATTATTGTGCATGGGGACAGGACACAGAAGATAGATTCTTTAGGTTTATTTTTTCAAGAGAATTTTAAAGGAGTCAAGATGGAATTTCCCTAAATGGTAAGTTGGTATTTGACCTCTACCTGTTAATAGACATTGTTGAAGTTAATTCTTTCCCCCATAATTGTGGTTTTACTTCTTACTCCTTGTTCTCTCCCGTTAAAATATTCATTATTAAGTTTTAAAACAATGTAGTGTGTGTGTGTGTGTGTGTGTGTGTGTGTGTGTGTGTATTCTAGAATGCCTGATTTTTTAGAAGCCTTTCTTTAGTCTCTTAGATGACCACACAGTCCAGCAATATTCAAGGAGCTCGGCAAAGCAAAACCATAAATATTTGCCAATGAATAACAAAATAAAAGTCTTCCTAATATATTCTTAAACATTTATCATTTTCTTGTGTGTTTGTGTGTCTGTCTATGCACATACTGATAGCACTGGATCCCTTGGAATTTGAGTTACAGGCAAATGTAAGTGCTACGTGGGTGTGGGAATGTGAATCTGGGCCCTCTGCATGAGCACTAAGTGCTCGTAAATTCTGAGCTTATCTCCAGCCCCACTTTCAATATTTTCTTGACTTTCAGTATATGTTGTCACATTCAGAATTAAAAGTATACACTTTCAAAAACCCTATCCGAATGTTGTTTTCAAAGATAAGTTGCTTGTTTTCCAGGCCTAGTGTTGATTTTCAAAAGTGTAGCGTATTTACATCTGTTCACTGCTTCAGAGTAATGCTCCTTAAAGTTCCCTGCAGGGCAGTGCATAGAAGCATTTGTGAGCTCTATAATTGGCTTTAAATCTCACCTTTGGAAGAATGTTACACCCTGGCATGTTTTATTTAAAGTCTGAGAATAACAAGTATATGAGTATTGCCTTGTTGTCAACGTATCAATGGAACGTCTTTGTTTATGATCCCCGCTAAGGGGAGGAGTGTGCAGTTTGATAGAAAATAAAGGATAGGAATGAGAAAATACATGGAAATATCTTAAGGAACAGGATATTATTAATTTTGTAGTCACTTTTCTAAGACAAATTTGGTTCATGGAAATGACTTTTCCCAGTCAGACACCTGGAATTATGCATTGGAAGGTCTGTCAAAAATGAGTACATACATACGTACGTACATACATACACACATACGTACGTACCACAGTCTCAAAACAGCAATTTCATTTTGTAAAATCTGATGCAAGAAAGAAATTATCCTAGAGAGAATGCCTTATTCTCAAAAGTTTGTTAACATTTTATTTATAGCATAGATAGTAAGTTGTCTACACAATGGAGATAGGGAAGTGATGTTGACACTGAGATGGCATATGATGGTGAAAAAGCCATACAAACCACAGTACTGGACTAAAATGTATCTTTACATTTGTAGTATAAGATTAAAGTAACAGGAAAACACAAAAGTGTCATTTTAAATTAGAACCAGAGAAATCAAATTGAATGTCAGTTGAGTTATACTGAATATTTTACCCTATGATTGAAGTTATCACTAATTCCTACAGTTAAGGAAGTACATCTAGCACTATTGGTAAAACTGAATAATTATTTGAATTACTACCTTTAATTAATTTTAATTCATTTGCATATTTATTCTAAATAAAATAGTGTATTATTTAATCATGAAACAACATATCAGTGTAATATATAATTTTCCTTTTTGTTTTTTCAAATATGTAATAAAGAAGAGTCTAGTATTTCTGATTTAAGTCTATTTTTTTCTGCAAAAGCAAGAGTATAGAGGGAAACATATATATATATATGTATTCTTGACAGACAGAGAAACTGATATTAATTAAATTTATCCTACTTAAAGTAACCACTACAAGAAGATGTTGAGGCATATACATCATTACTATACATTAAAACATACCTGAAACCACAATGGCATGAGATGTTAAGATACACTTAGTGCACATCTTAATAGATCAAGAGTGACAGGACTGAAAATCATTAATGCAATGTTTGTAAAGTGTTACAGTTTTCTGAGGTCTCTTCTGTGCTCTCCTCTTTGTAGTGTGGACAGACATGAAAGAGAAAATTTTTTTTCTGTGAGTTTCTGTGGAATACACAATCCATTAAGGCTTTCAGGCTTGTTGCCATTTTGGCAATCTATGGGTTCCTAAGGATCGGCACAAAATACTCAACGTTGTCTATTGTTATCCTCTAGACAAGGCTCATGTGCTTTTCCTGCCATTAGTCTTTTTTGGTATGTCAATACTGTATTGCATTTCATGATTTCCAATTCAAAATAGCTAAAAAATTTACTTAAAAGTTACATGGAGACTGACATACAAATACGTTTGGAACAGTGTGTGTAGGATCTGAGAGCCAGACTGTGCTGAGTGAGTACTGAGGAAACTACTTCATGGCGGCAACCACGGAAAGGTTCAGCTCAAATATTTAAAATTAAATATTATTGTAAGATGTCATCTTCCCTTTATAGTGTTTCTTGTGAATAACATAAAATCATTTTTAAATCATTTTCTATCAAAATCATTTAGCCTTATATCAGCATAGTTAATATTTACACCACGCCAGCTAATGGTCTAGATATATGTTGCGCAATTTATGATTGAACTGTCAACTATGTGCATATGGTATTTTTCATGATTTCAGTTGTCTTTTTTATCATTTTAAAAGCAACAGATTTTGTCATTAAGTGGAAGATAATGCAGTTACTCAGACTTCATGCAAAGTTTTACTCCTTGGAGAGAAATATAGGCTTAGATTTTTTTCAAAACCTACTTTATTTAGTGTTCTTAATCCTTTCAACCTCATTTCTAACCCACGAACAAGAGGAAAGGGAGAAAGAATGTTAATAGGAAAAAAAGTTTGTGAGCCTGTTTAGACATAGTTTCTTGTGCCAATTCCACTTGGTGTTGTCAGGATACCAGGAGTCCAGTCCAGTAGTAAACACCAAACAGTAACATGAATCCATAAGGGTGCCAATATCCAGCAGAATCAGCATGAGTCAGCAGAATCAGCATGAGTCATCAGAACCATCAGCATGAGTCATCAGAATCAGCACGAGTCAGCAGAATCATCAGCATGAGTCAGCAGAATCAGCACAAGTCAGCAGAATCAGCACAAGTCAGCAGAATCAGCATGAGTCAGCAGAATCAGCATGAGTCAGCAGAATCAGCATGAGTCAGCAGAAGTTACCAAAATCAGATGGAGTAAGATGAGAAGTTCTCTGGAATGTTTCTTTCTGCAAAATGAAGGCAAGTGAAGACTAGCTAAGTGTTGCATGGTGTAGCAAAGCAGAAGAGTCATCTAACTATCTGTGGGGTTCTATTTATATTCTTTCTAAATATCACACACCTTTCACATGTGTATTGTCAGCAAAACATCTCAATCCCTCTCACAAGACAGTTTCAGCAAAACATCACAACACACAACTAGTTTTTAAAGCAATCAGAAACTTCCCCTTCAGAAAAAAGATACTAAAACATCTTTTTTTTTTTTTTTCTCAGAAAGGTATATTTATCATTTCTGAAGTCAGCAAGAAATAATGAAATCAGGGAAAAACAGAGTCGTTTTGGAAAACATCCTTTTCTTGGGCAATGATGACCATTTAATTAAATCACTGACATGCCATTCAAAAATTATCATTCATGAACTTTTATTAGTTTCATTATATAAATGATATTTCTTAAGTTTGCAATATTTTAATGTATGTTCATACATTATGTATGTATAAATGCCCCTTGCATTTATTTCCCTTCCCCCCCAACCTTCCCAACTTGATATTCTTTCTCTCTCTCTCTCTCTGCCCTTTTTTTGGAGGGGGGAGGGTCTGTGTCTATGTGTCTGCGTGTCTCTTTCTTTCTTTCTTTCTTTCTTTCTTTCTTTCTTTCTTTCTTTCTTTCTCTCTTTTCATCTTGCAGTAAAATGCAGCATTATACAGATCATCTAGCTGAGGCAATTGTTTATTATGAAAGAGAAATTTCTTCAGAATAATTCTCATCCACAATGTGTGTGTGTGTGTGTGTGTGTGTGTGTGTGTGTGTGTGTGTGTATGGTGTGGGGGTGTATGTGTGTACTAATTGATTTATTTCTTTGTTTACTTTTGTCAATCCGTAATAAGTGACATATCATATTCAAATATCAAACAATAAAGTATATGTGCAAACTGATAAATTTTAGACATTTATCATTAAGTTAGAACTATTGACACCACTTTTTCTCTTGTATACTTTTCTCATGTAAATAATGATTTTATATCTCCTGTTTATTACAAGTAAGGAATATTCTTAGTTATTTGATTGTGATCCTCATGTACATTCTATTAAGCAACATTCTGATTATCATAATTGAGAAATTATACCTTTAGCAGTGATTTAATTCTCATAACCAAACATACAAATTTCTTATTTACTCAAAATCTTGACATACCCAAATTATTTTTGAAAGCACTTCTAAGTATATAGTAGTTGAAAAAAATTAACCTTATTCCACAGTT
Source organism: Acomys russatus (assembly GCF_903995435.1). Taxonomy (NCBI): domain Eukaryota; kingdom Metazoa; phylum Chordata; class Mammalia; order Rodentia; family Muridae; genus Acomys; species Acomys russatus. Next base: position 50,387,950 of record NC_067148.1, on the reverse strand, counting down.
TAAAACTGATAATGTATCTCCTACCTAGTGCTTCAATATATTTAAAGAGACAATAAATGCCATTAACAGTTGAGTCATATAAATATTAGTAATAAATTTTATTTAAGTTCCACCAAAACATGTTTTACTATAAGAAATAATTATGTATGTAACAATGAAAAGTTGTGAAATCCCCTATTAAATTAGCACAAGATAGCAATGTTTCCTGTGAGATTCCATTTTGTTCTTTAAAATAATTATTCCTGAAGCAACAGGAATATGAGATTTAAAACCAAAATCTTTTCACTTTCATGGACAAGAAAAGCCAATAAAAATCTTACAGATCAGAAAGAGACTGTGAAGTAAAACTACAGCTGGTAATTGATGCCTGTGCATGGAGGAAAAGCCCTTTTTTTCCATGACGCAGTACGTAAGAACTTCCTCATGCTTCATCCTTCACCAGTGCACCTATGGGAGCACCAAGTGGACTCAGTGGATTATAAAAGATGAGTACATAAATTTGGGAGGGAAGTTAGGGTGGGGCAGGGGATTAAATAGGAGAGTGGGAAGTGGGAGATGGATTTTATAAAAGTATTTTACATGAATGCATGAGCTTCTGAAACAAAGGAACTCAGTCTTCCTTTTTCCTAGTGATAGTTAAAAAAAATAATATTTATATTTTCAACACTTCTCGCAGATAAGCTATGTATTGAAACCATACCCATTTTTAATATCCTTAAAATAATTTATTATTTATTTCTGCAAAAATATTTTCAGATATTCCCATTAAGCCTGAAGAGAAAGGCCAATAATTTTACAGAAATCTTAACCCTAAAGAGTGATCAACCTTCTTTAGAATTTCTACCTAGTAAGAGAAATAACAGGTATGCTTAGCACACAGAAAGGAAGTCTGTTGGGGCCCATGTTTAATTTAGTCTTTTATTTGATTTGGAAAATTGTATAAAATAGAGTTTCTTGACACATTGACTGACTTAATATTTTTGAAACACAGTCTTCCAATGTATGGAATATTTTACCTTCACTTTGGTCCCTTTTGAATCTGCTTATTCTTTTACATGGATTTATAAAGAAAAGATATATCATGACACTATGTAACTAAATAAGTAAATAAATAGCCAGGGCTCTGTCATTTTTTTCTTTTTTTCTTTTTTCAAAAGATTCAGGTAAGACTAGTATAATCACTAATAGCATCCTAAATATTTCTCCTTAAGACCACAGTCTTCCCTCCAGGAGCAACAGATGGAGACTGTTACAAAAAAATCACAACCAATCACAATTGAGTGTTATAGAGTCCATTTCTTACGGGCTAGTCTGCAAAGCATATGTCTGACCATCCTCAATGAGGAGATTCAAGAGGACGGTGAGTTGTTTGGGATGTGGGGGCAGAGGATTGTGTTACTCTCTAAAGGGAGAGGCGAGTGCCTTTGGGCCAGGAATGACACGGGGGGGTGGGGGGTGATGGCACTGCTTTTCAATTCCTAGGCAATAAGGAAGAAGAAGTGGTGTGTTGCTTCAACTGTGTCTATCAATTGCCATGATCAGTGAATGATAAAGGATAGAGGTGCAGGTTAAGGTCCCAGGGAAGTGCAACAAGATAAAAGGCAAAACTTGAAGATGTGGGAATAAGCTGGAAAAGTGGAAATTAATACACTATGGGACTGTGTCTTGGGGTTGAGGGGATAAATTAAGGAATGGGCAAAAAGAAAATCAAATTGTCCAAGAGAGAAAGATAATCCATCACACACCTTCCAGGAGGACACAGAGAAGACTGACTAGAGAGGCCCAGAAAGCTATAAGCGTTAGAAACTTGGAAGGCTGGGACCTCTGGGAGGGCAAAGCACTGTGTGAGAGAGCGGTAGGAGAGATGACAGGGACAACACCAGCACAGTGAGAGCATACCTTATGCAGAGGAAATTCTATCTGGATTGCAAATTCCACTGATGAGTCTCTGGCTCAAGTACCTTATTTTATGTTCAGGGGGCATGTTTAAAATGTTCTTTATATGGGAAGGCAGCCAGGGGAACTGGTAAAGTAGGACAGACATTGATAGCATTTATATTGGCCTAAAGAAAAGAGGGCTGGCTATGGAAACATTGTGGAAGAGGAGCTGTAAAGACTGTATGAACCTGAGGATCAGAGATTTTGCTGTGAGATTGTGTCTCCCTGTAATGTCAGAGGCTACACCCATTAAGTCTCACCAACATGGCTGCCTAAACATGAGCTGAACAAGGACAACACTAGGCATTGTAAAGAAGACAGGGCAAAGTCCAGAAGACCTGGACTTTACAAGAAGTGCTACAGGCAACAAAAGAATACTGAAAATGAGAGAAATAATTTCCCCCGGGGAGGAGCATACCAATTGGATAGCTGTTACCAAATGGTTACATACATGTAAGTAATATTGCATGGACTGGTAGGCTATATTTAGTAATATGTGTATATATGTATACATATATGCATGCAGTAACAAGTAATGAAAAGTGAATGCATGACTTTGAAAGAGAGAAAGGAGGATTGTGTGGGAGGGCTTGCAAGGATGAAAATGAATGTAGAAATGATTAAATTATATTATTGTCTCAAAATAAAATAACCAATTAAAAGAAAAAGGATCCAGGTAACTTCTACCATTGCAATTTATCTGTTTAAAGAAAAAAAAAGTGGAGGGAAGCAGGGGAAGAGAAGAAAATAAATTAAGAAAAGTAAATGTCTTACTCAGAGATCAAGAAAATCATATTGTAAAAAGTTTAGGTTTCTAAATATATCTAGAAATAATCATCTTGAATGTGGTAACCCAAACCCGGAAAGACAAGCATGTGGGTGTTAGCTTTTAGAAATTATGTTTGTGTTCCATTCAGAAAAATCTACAGAGGTTTGGTACCTAGTTACAGATCATTGAGGAAAAAAGAAATATCCCAAGCAACGTGAAATAGATTATAGTGTAGTAAAGAAATAAAAGACAAATTAGGATAAGAGGATTAAATGGTGCCAGTGGAGAAGGGCAAGAGAGAGATGAGAGGGGTAATTAACACAAAGACCTTTTGCAAAGCTGTATGGAGACCTACTACTGTAGAAGCTGCCTAAATATGTACAACTGAACTATGTGCAGGAAGGGAGTGACTTTAGAGCACTGAGGCCTAAATGGGATGTCTTTATCATGTTCCTTCCCCTCAGTGTTCTGGGATGCAAGCATAAGAAGAGACAGGCTGTAAATGCCAGTGGTGGCAGAGGACTCCTAGAAAATAGTGCTTTCCAGACAGAAAGCATATTCACACATCAGTCGCACAGAGCTGCACGGAATCAACAGACAGAAATCACAATGTGGGAAGGAGAAGTGAACATAAAGCCCCACCCTTAAGGAAGACTCTATTTGCTATTGTTAGCTCCTGCAAAAAGGAAAAGTAGTAGTAGTAGTTGTTGTTGTTGTTTTGTACATGTGTGTCTCTGATGTGTGTGCCTTGTGTGTGTATTCATGTGTGTGTATGTGTAGGTATGTGTTTGCGTGTATGTGTGTGCTTTTTGTTTGATTGCTTTGCTCTTACTATTTTGAGAGAGAAATAACATGAAGTTGGGTGGAGCAGATAAAGGAGTATCAGAGAGGAGTGCAGGTTGGGGAAGGAATGATCAAACTGCATTAGGCAGAGCTTGGGTAATCCTGTAGAAGAATAGGAGAAAGGACTGTGGGAGCCAGAGGGATCAAGCACACAACAAGAAAACCTATGTTGTCAACAAACCACAGAGTCCAAACTGCCAACCAGGGAGCCTGCTTGGGACTGACCTTGAGCCTCTGCACATATGGAACAGTTATGCAGTTGGTCTTTATGTGGACTGCTAACAGAGGGAGCGGAGGATAAATTGTTACCTGCCTTTGGGACACTTTCTAATACTGAGCTGCCTCATCTAGTCTCAGTAGGAGATGTGCTTAGTCTTGCTGCAGCTTTATATGCCAAGGCTGGTCCATACCCATGATGCCCACGGGAGGCCTTCTCTTTTCTGAAGAGAAACATGGGAGGAGTAGATGCCAGGTAAGGAGAGGTGAGGGAAGAACTAGGAAGAGAGTAGGAAGGGAAATTGTACTTAGGATGTCAAGCAAATAAGTTAGTTAATAAAAAAGTTCAGGCATTAGAAAAAGTCGTTTTTGATACATAAAAGAAAACATGGTATTTTGGATATAAGAAGTAAAAAATAAAATGCAATATATAAAATATTCAAGTAATAAATAAAATAGTCTTTTTAAAATATTAATTTTATTAATATACTTATGCATATATATATATGTCTAGTATTTATAATGCACAATATGTACTAAAAATTATTAAATAAATGTTGTATGTCTAAAATTCAAATAGAGCTAGGTTTTTTTGTTTTTTCTAAATCTAACAACCCAAATTAAGATTTTTTATATGCGTTTGAGCCATTTGCTATGAAAGGCTCTAAAAATTTTTGTCAAGTACAGCTGTGAAACAAATGGTAAATTAGAGAAATTTACATGTTACAGCCTCTGATTTTTATCCATTGTCAGCAACCCATACATGAACTTGTCTTTTCTGAATTAAACAATGTTCTTTCTTGAAAAGAAACCACTGAGGAAATTGAGATCAAGAGAGGGAAAGAAGAACACAAACAGATTCCATGTTACCTGAGGAAGGGATTTCTAGTAGGAAATTCTGGATCTAAGACTTCAAGTACTTCTCTTTACAATTAAAGCTGAAAGTGTGGTGCATGGTGACTTTACATTTGCCCACACTGGCAATATAACTTCCCAACACACAACTGTCTATTTACACTTCGGATGGGAACTTAAGAAGCACTGATGAAAGCTCAGGAATTCCTTCACCTCCAGGGAGACATAATTCCTACTATCTGACCTAACCTTCACCAGGCTGAGGTCTAATTTCTGATTTCTAATAATAAGGACATTGAAGCGGAGGTGTAGCTGACAAAGAGGTAGAGGACTTGCTTAGTGTGTGTGAGCCTCTGGATTTGATTCACTGTGTAATCATCATCATCATCACCAAGTCATTGATTCAGACTGTCTCTAAGTTCTCAAGTGACTTCAGTGTTCTGGAACTTTATGAAGCACTCATCAATGTCACCATGCTAAAGCAATCTCTTAAAAAAAAATCATAGGACTACCTTATACTGATTGATTATGACCTATTTTTTTTTTTAATTTGGATCTCAAGGTTCATATGAAGAGCAGATGAAAACAACTGGACTGGGTCCTCTCACCAAATGCACTTCTTCAGCTGGCCAGTATGGAAAGTCACTGAAATAGACACAAATTATGCTGTGTGTCTCATTACTAACAGTTCTGAACTGATATGGGCTCCTAATCTGCTCCCTATGACTGGTAAGAAAAATAGTTTTTTTGTTTGTTTGTTTGTTTTTTAAGAGTGAGCTTTGTTTTGAAAATTAATTGCTATATAATTATAATATATTAGAAGTCGTGGTTACCTACAACAGATGAGCATTTGATGAATTCGGTAATTGAAATCTTTGAGAAATTATATTAATTAGCTGCCACCCAATTTCTAAGAAAGGGAGTTTTACACTTTGTATATTTCTCTGTAGATATTTATTTGCAAGGAGAAGCATGACTGAGCCAGTGAAGCTGCTTGGGATCATTTAACTGTGCAATAAAACAGGCTACACAGGGATAAATTCAGTGTCTTGTGCAGCAAGGGGACAGAATTCTGAAACTACAAACAGAACAGAGTTTAAAAGGACACACTGCTGGCTGGGCTCATTTAAATGTGTTTGGTGGAGAATATAATTTCAAACTCCTTTTCAAATGATCTCAAAATTGAGTTGCTAGTAGATAAGGATGAAGCAACACAAGTATTTTGGAGAACAAAGATGTGAAAACCATTCAGATGCTCACTTGCATCCCATCTCAACCCCTCAGCTTCCTCTCTGTAGTGCTTAAATGTGAGCCTAAAGGATTTAACAATACTCTCTAAGAGCGCGCACAGCACTCATACAATACCAATTCAGTCAACACATACGCATTTCTTTGAAATTGTGTGGCTTGGAATTTCAGGAAGAAGCGGTTCTTTCACAGTATAATCATAGGATTGTGGACCTGTCTCCTTTCAGGACAGTGCTTTCAGACTCAAAAACATGAAGTGACAGGAAGATTTCCTGGAGACTTTAGAGATATTAAGGGGTTTGACTCCTTCCAAGGTTCAGCTTACTGGCTAATAAATGTGATTCTGTGTGGTCGCTGTATCATGCATGCTTTGTCTCAGACACCAGACAGATGATACCACGTAAGTGACTAAGCTTTGATGGATGAAAAGATATGATGAGCAATTTAACAAATTAGGAAGCATTACAAAATTAATAAGTGGAATTGGTTTAGAACCAAGAATAGTGTCTGGAGAGCACTTAAAAACACACTTGTGTTACTATGCTCTAAATTACAGTTCCAATATGTTTGAGTACTTTTGTAGAGAAATCGGACACCCCTATCATTTTCTCAATTGGCTTTACTCAGTGGTTTCTGGCGGAAGAAGGGGCCATCTATGCCTACACTACTACAATATGAAATTTTAAAAGTTTAACTTGAGAATTTTTTTTTTTTTTTTTTTTTTTTTTTTTTTTTTTTTTTTTTTTTTTTTTTTTTTATTAATTTATTCTTGTTACATCTCAATGTTTATCCCATCCCTTGTATCCTCCCATTCCTCCCCCCCCCCCATTTTCCCATTATTCCCCTCCCCTATGACTGTTCCTGAGGGGGATTACGTCCCCCTATATATTCTCATAGGGTATCAAGTCTCTTCTTGGCTACTTGCTGTCCTTCCTCTGAGTGCCACCAGGTCTCCCCCTCCAGGGGACATGGTCAAATGTGAGGCACCAGAGTATGTGAGAAAGTCGTATCACACTCTCCACTCAACTGTGGAGAATATTCTGACCATTGGCTAGATCTGGGAAGGGGTTTAAAGTTTACCTCCTGTATTGTCCTTGGCTGGTGCCTTAGTTTGAGCGGGACCCCTGGGCCCAAATCTGCCTATCATATTGTTCTACTTGTAGATTTCTAGGACCCTCTGGATCCTTTTATTTTGCTGTTCTCCCATGCGTCTCTCATTTAGAGTCCCAATAGGATGCCTTCCCCTCTGTCCCAGTTTCCTGGTAAGTGAAGGCTTTCGTGGGAATTTTATACCTTAGGATGTGAAGATGTGTCGATATTTAGAGAGAAACGCTATGCACAAGAGACATTGGGTGTATTTTATTTTGACACTAATGTGCCAGGAATCTACGAATTTTCCTTCTTTGCTTGAGTGTCTCCCTGGGACGCTTGAAAAAGCATTGTAGCCTCGTGATTTACTCTCCTTAAACTGTATTCTCTCTAAAACAAGCTTTTATCTAGTTTTGGTAACCGGACTCATCTATAAAGACCATTTCAATAACTCTTTTCTTCCTGAATCATTCAAAAAATTATCATTACATTGTTATCATTGTAAGCCTAGAGAATGCGCTGTATGTTTCTTTGTAAAATTGGCCTGAGAATGTATTTTTCTTCACTAAAATGCTTTCTTCATAATGCTGGCCTCAGGAGGTATAATACATTTAGCTCATTCACGACTCATTGCAAATCTAAGCCATGCACAAGGTGACAGCTACATCATGTAAAGTCGTAACTTACCTTGAAACATAGTGGTAATTAAATTGATTCATACAATGCAACTTTTAAGGAGAATCTACAACAATTGAAGTTTTAGTATAATTTCATTATATATTTGCTAGAAAATAATATGACAGCTCATCTCTTTGTTTTTAATCGGATTTCATTAAAGTCCTTTATAACATTTATTTATATTTTTCTTCATTATGTTTTATGTTTATTTGGTTAAAATTTTAAATGAGCAATGCCATAGAGCATTGTAAATTATTTACTTCCTTATGTTTTCTAAATTGTTATTACTAATCTATACAAATGTTATTTAAGACTTTATTTTTTAACATAATATCTTATTTATTCTTTGGAAATTTTAGGTCATGTACTCCAATTACACTAATTTCCAAGTCCTTATATGTCTAGCTCTACCATTGTGACCCCCAAATATTAAAAATTTTCCAAAAGAAGAAATTGTTATTTTTTAATTTTAATTTTTAAAGTGTGATATGACTTTCTCACGTACTATGGTGCCTCACATTTGACCATGTCCCCTGGAGGGGGAGACCTGGTGGCACTCAGAGGAAGGACAGCAGGTAGCCAAGAAGAGACTTGATACCCTATGAGAATATATAGGGGGAGGTGATCCCCCTCAGGAACAGTCATAGGAGAGGGGAGTAATGGGAAAATGGGGGGGGGGGAATGGGAGGATACAAGGGATGGGATAAACATTGAGATGTAACAAGAATAAATTAATAAAAAAATAACAATTTGTATTATCTATATATTTATTGGAGCAAGGTCAAACTCTCTGTTGCCTTCCAGTTAAATAGAATTTAGCTGTTCCCCTCCCTATCTCCACCGGAAACCATCAATTACAGAAAGGTAGCTTTGGCTTCCTTATCACACTTTTTTATGAGTTATATTCCATAGATTCTTGTTTAGGCTACTATGTTTTTGAGCGGTGGGGGTTGAGGTGGAGGTAGGGGGTGTCACAGAAGCCTTCCATGTCCCTCTTTCTCAACTATGTATAGACAACCATCAATATCACTGCAAAAATGTCTGGTTTGCTCTTTAAAATCAGTGGAAGCATGGATAATTGGCCTCTAAGTAGTTTCTGCAGACATCACAGGCCATCGACATGGCCCCTGGCTACAAATAGCACCATGGACAAAGACAAGATCTTCAGAGGCAGCTCTGGCAATGAACATCACCATGGCTGCAGGAAGCAGTACTGGACCCTCACATCAGTATGGCCCCCAGAGTCAGCATGGTCCATGGACATCAGCATGCCTTTAGCTGGCAGTCCAGAATATGGACATTAGCATGGCCTTCTGTGGTAACATGGGCCATGGATATCAACACAGACCCTTGCTTCCAAAGGGCATTAGAACCAGACAAGGCATTTGGCAGCAGCACTGACCTGGACATCAACATCATGGTCTCAGGTAGCATGTAAGCCACTCATATTAATATGGCCTATGGCGGCCGCACATCCCATGAGCATCAATAAAGCTTCAGGTTTATTTCTGTGTTGACTTTATTAGGTAACCAAATTTGACTATCATTGGATTTGGAGTATAATTAGGTAAACATATTGGGAATTTTACTGGAGTAATTATGTGTTCATAAATGTCCATGGCAATATTAAAGATGTGTTTATAAACTCAGGAATATATATGTATATAACAATAATTTAAGACAAAGAGATCACGAATTTGAGAGAAGCAAATATGGTGGGCTAAGAAAGGGTTGAAGGAAGGAAATTATGTAATTATATTTTAATTTAAAAAAATTTAAAAATGAATTTAGTGTCCATGTGATGAAATGCTTTGTTTCATTACTCTAATGACTTCAAGGTAATCTTTAGACTAATTGTTGAAATAAAAAGAGCCCCAGCTGGGCGGTGGTGTCTCACACCTTCAATCGCAGCAGTCAGGAGGCAGAGGCAGGCGAATTGTTGTGTATTCAAGGCCAGCTTTGTCTACAATGCAAGTCCAGGACAGCCAAGGCTACACAAAGAAACCCTGCCTTGAAAAACCAAAAAAAATTCATTACAATATTACAAAATAAAGAATTTGGAATTGTCGTCCTTTCAACTAGTTTTGTTTTACCAAAATAGAATGTTTTTAAAGGTATAAATCTAACCATATGTTTCTGAGGGAAATGTTAAATAAACAAGTACATTTAAAAAAATAAAAAAGAGCCCCTTGGGCTAGATAGATGGCTCAGAGGTTATGAGCACTGCCTACTCTTGCAAAGGTCGTAAGTTCAATTCCCAGTAACCACATGGTGGCTCACAGCCACCTGTAATGAGATCTGGTGCCCTCTTCTGGTGTCTAGAAACACAGATAGGCAGAACACTGTATACATAATAAATAAATAAATCTTAAAAAAAAAAAAAGATAGAGAGCCCCGTTTGTCTTAAAATACAAAATTTATAACATAATTTCTAGGAAAAGTCACAGTAATAATAATAACATTTTATCAGTAATAATAAATGCTATAAATGATCTCTTCAAAGGAAAATATAGTATACACTCAGTACATATGCGCTATTGAACCCTATTCAGTTACATAACTAATTAAATCATGAAAATGTTAGGTAAATGGATGGCGGTAGAAAATGTCATTGAGTGAGGTAACCAGGACGCAGAAGCTGATACCAAACATTCTTTCTCATATGTGCTTTTATGTCCAACTTTTCAGATGTGAGTATATATCCTGGAGTCAACACAGAAATCACAAGATCAAAATGGTAACATGACAGGCATGAGGTGATAGGAAAAATAGTCTAGAATATTAAGAGGGACCAGGCTAAAATCTGGGGCAGAGGTTTGAACGGAAAGTTGGAGGCAAGTCAGTACAGAGCTGAGGAAAGGGGAAGTGAAAATAACATAAAGGATGTTTGGAGAAGCCATAAGAAATCATGCAGTGTTTTATTACTCCAAATTTCATATATGTCAGTATTTGGGATAGATGCTTAGTTTTAAGCCATTTCATTAAATGATCATTAAAAGCTGACAAATGCATAGAGCCTTAGACTGTCTAATAAAAATCTCAGGATCAGACAGGAGAAACCCCCATTTCAGTGCTTGGTCAGGGACTCAAAGTGACTCCCAAAGCAATAAAGGCTACTACTGTTACCTTTGGTTGCTGCCTATCAGTACATTTCTATTGTTGAAGGCTGCATGGCCTTCAAACACAGGATTCAAGGAATTTGAACTGGATGTGACCCGAAAGTCTTCCCCTGAAGACTAACTTTCTTTGTACCAGAAGATTCTATGTACTCTGATGAGGAAGGGCAGCAAGCAACAATCCTACCCAACTGTGAGGTCTGGGATTGACAGCAATAACCAAAATACAGTTGTTAATGGGGTAATTATCCTCATCTATAGTACAAATATTGAAACCAAGGCTCTAGTTAATACTTTAGAAGAGGGTCAGATAAGATATTAAGAACCAGGAAACAAACAAACTTGCTAAGAGATTGTGTCTTCCAGAAATGATATGGAATCTTCAATTATGATGCTCTATCACTATGGTTTCCTAGATTAGATATAAACAAAGATGATATTAATAGGTATTCTAACATGGAAGAGGGAGAGTTCAACAGGCATGGCCCCTAGACAAAGAACTACAGGCAAGAAAGGGAGACTGACTGAGAGTGAGAGAAAAAGTACTACCCCAAAAGGGAGGGCCTTGATCCATGAACTAGTATCAAGTGCTTAATGGTCTGCCCTGAAATTGTATTCCTAGACATATAAGCAATACTAAAGGATCTCAGTAGTTTATAAAACACCACACACACACACACACACACACACACACACACACACAGACGCACACAAACACAAACACTCATCAGTAACAAAGTAAAAGAAGCTCAATTATTTGAGATGGAGCAAGGGGTAGAGTGAGGCATAGGAGGAGTTGGAAGAAAGAATGAAAATTAAATAAAAATGTAGTTTTAATTAAAAATTTAAATGTCTTTCTTTAACAAAAATCATTTAAATGGTATAATGTGCAAATATTTTCATAAAAATGGAAGCAATGTTGGACTAAAGTTATTATTACTAAGCTAATTTTTCTAGTATTTTCCTGATAAAATTTCTAATAATTTTACAGCTATTTCAAGTACTGCTTCAAGTTGTTTTATATATTTCTATTTGAATGGTTTATATACTATGAGATAAGGTTTTAATTCCAATTTAGTGCTTATAGTTTCAATTATCTCACCACCAATAATTGAGACTATTTATTTTTTATAACTGCTTGACAGCTTTGCTGAATTGATTGAACATAACTAACTAGATTTATTTTGATGGCTCCTAATCCACTGCATAGACAAACGTTCCTTGTTTGTCTAATACCATAATTTTCAATCATTATGACTTGTGATATATTTGAAAACATGTAGTGTTTTTCTTAAGTTTAATTTTTGTATTTTTCCTCATACTTACTTTGACCATGAACTTATTTTCATGTATTCTCACGCATATTTAAGGAATTTAACCATGTCATTAGCAACTTGATAAGGACTGTGCCTTATACGTGAATTGCATTTGACAGTAAGGGAAATTTGAGATGCCAGTTATAATGTTTGGATGGAGACTTTCCTATTGATGTTGTTTCCTTCTTTCAACAACGCTTTGTACTAGAGTATAAAAGCCTCCATTATGTGACTTCTATTATGTTCAGATACAAATGTTATACATCTATTTCGCTGAATAATATTTTTATCCTTTAAAGGTATTGAATTGCTCAAATATTTTTATACCCAATTCATTGAGTGTTGTTTTAACACATTGTAACATATGTACTAATTAGTCTATAATTAGTCTATAATGACCCTCCTTGCACTCTGGAGATGAACCCTCTATCATCATATTAAACAATCCTCTTAATGCACTAATAATACTTTGCCAAGAATTTATTTTACTTGACTTAACCAAGAACATTGGCCATTAATTTAATTTTCTAATACAGCTCTTGTCTGGGGTGAATATGAGGTTGATGCTGGCTTCTGTGTATCTTTAAAAGCTGGAGAAAGATGAGTATTAGTTATTTAAAATTTGGATAGAATTTAACGGTCTCGGGTTTTCCTTCGATGGCAATAAGGGAATTGTTAAATGAGAGATTCAGTGCTTATATTCCTTATTGCTTTTTCCTGATTGTTTTAGTTTCTTCATATATTTCACTCTTGAAATACTATGCTCATCTATGGAATTGTTAATTTCTTCCAGTTTACTCAAATGTTTGTATGCATTTCTTCAGAGATATTTATCTTTTATATCCATAAGTTAACAGATCCTCTTACCTTTATAATTTTACCTCAATTATGTTTGCATTTTTTATTCTAATCAAAGACAGGGCAATTTTATTAATTAAAAATATATAAATTTCACTTTTGTTGATATTGCATTTTTATATCTTTCTTTATGTATTTTCTACTCTTTCATTCCTTTCTTTTTAATTATTTAATTAATTTATTCAGATTACAACTCAATTGTTATCCCATCACTTGTATCCTCCCGTTCCTCCCTCCCTCTGGCTTTTACCCTATTTCCTTCCCCTAGGTCTAAGATCAAGAGGAACCTCTTCCCCCACTATCTGGTCATAGGTTATCAAGTCTCATCTTGGTAACCTGCTTATTCTTTCTTAGAGTGCCATCAGGCCTCAACCATGTTCATAAGAGCTTTATTCATAATAGCCAGAACCTGGAACCAGCCTAAATGTCCCTTACTTGAAGAACGGATAAAGAAATGGTGATACATTTACACTATGGTATACTACTCAGCTATTAAAAACAAGGAAATCCTAAAGTTTGTGGATAAATGGATGGAACTAGAAATGATCATAGTGAGTTAACTCAGAAGCAGAAAGACTCACATGGTATATCTTTCAATCTTTTCTTGGAAGACTTGTGCTTCGTTGAGGCTGCCTTTTCCTTGCCTGAACATAGTTGCTGAGGCTTGCTGTTAAAAAATAGTCAACTAGAAATTGAAGACAGATTGTTTCCCCCATGCTTCCGAGAGCACCATGTCACCCTTAGGTGACTACTGTGTTCACTCAGTGTTTAATTGTGTGGAAGACCCAGTAGGACCACTGAGTTCCCTGAAATGATCCCTGTGCTGTAGCATCCTTTCTTTGTTCCAGTCTCACTGATACATTCACAGCACAGGACTCTATGTGCCCTATGAGATTCGATAAGAATCTTATTCCTGAGAAGAGTGTTGCAGAGTTGAAGAAGCCATCTCCCGTGTTCCTTTAAGCAGTAAACTACCTGTAGGTCGAGGGAAATCTCTCCTTTGTGTGGAAAAAAAATATTCCAATCCAGGAAAGGATGAGACATAGTATAATAGAGGCAAAGGCGCTTGTAGTATAATCTAGTTCTTAAAAAATTATATGGTTGTATGGGAAGTGTTTTCATACTTTTAGATTCCACAAAGATGTCCTGAACTTTGGGTACTAAGAGCTTATTTTGTTGAAGGAGGAAGAAGGGGAGACTATGTAAGTCCCATGTTATATTCAAATCTTATGATGAAAGTTAAAATAATGAATGTTATAACTCTAGTCACAAGAAAATTAAGAACATATTTAACAAAGAACCCTCAACTTGGTTTAGAACAAACATAATTGAAACTACAAACAAGACAAGAGAAAAAATAGTTCAGTTCATTACGGATTGTATCACAATATTTGGAGTCTGGGTTTTATTCTGTAACAATAAAATTCAATGGAAATATTTAAAATGCTCTCTTTATAATTCTTTTGTAAACAGTAGTATTATATGGTAATGATCAATGAGTAAAATTCAAGGAGATTTAATAATCTGTTTTATGTATATTTATTGATTTATTTTAATTTATTATAACTTATTCAGATTACATCCCAATTGTTCTTGGCTTGTATCTTTCCATTCCTATCCTCTGTCCCTCTTCAGTCCTATTCCCCTCCCCTAGACCTCTGACAGAACAGGGCCTCTTCCCTCACCATATGACTACAGCCTATTAGGTGTTATCCTGATAGCCTGCTTCTGCTTCCTCTCTGTGCTCTCAGGGCCTCCCCACCAAAGGGAAGTATCAAATCGAGGGCACCAAAGTTCATGTGAGTGGCAGTCCCCACTCCCCCCACAACCATGGAGAATGAGCTGTCCATTGGCTAGATCTCAACAAGGTGTCTATGTTCTTTGCATGTATTGTCCTTGGTTGGCACAACAGTTTGTGCAGGACTTTCCCTGGGTCCAGATCCACTGGCCTTGATGATCTGCTTGTGGGACTCCTAAACCCTCTGGGTCCTTCCAATACCCCATTCTTTCACACCACTCTCAACAAAAGTCTAGCAGTAAGTCCCAGCACCTATTCCGATCCCCCGCTGGGTGGAGCCCCTCAGAGGACATCTATTTTATGTTAATATCCACTTACAAGTGAGTATATATCACACATGTCTTTCTGTTTTAAATGATGAAAAAATGGAAAGAACTGAAGAGAAACAAAGAATATGGAAAGTAATGTACATTCAAGCTACTTACTGAGCATTTCTGTGTTGACAGTCTTATATTCACTATGAAGAAATATGGATGGGGCTTATGATGGCCATGCGTATAATGATTTTATTCTAGTTCACCAAGAAAAGTCAGCAACAGAGAGATGAAACAAGTTTCATCAATTAACTTTCAAGTTAATTAAAATAATAGGATGGAATGACTAACTGGGTATAAAGAAAGTTTTTTGTTCTTGTTTTGTTTTTTGTTGTTGTTGTGTTTTGTTTTTGTGGAGAAAACAAGAAAGTTCTTTTAGAAGTTGTGATAGTGATCTGAGATTCAAATTCCAAGAAGGTCACAAGCTATCAATGTGTTTTTATGCAAAGGGAAGATATTTTCTTCAGTATGAGGATAAGAATTATTGGAAGATAAATACCAGCAATATAAAATGGTAATTGAGACATCAAGGCTAAGTGATGTTTCAATTCCTTGCTTGATAAGTTAAAAAGTCACAGTGCTAGACAGACTCATAATGTCCTATTATACCTACTGATTGGTGTATTTGTCAACCTTTATTAGAGAAGATACTTTTTATGGTGGATGGTACTAACAGAGACCCACAATTCCTCAGTGGGCAGAGAATAAGAGACTGTAGAATTCCCAATGCTAAACAGAACATCTATATCAGACCCCTTTCCCATAGACTAAGGTTCATTGCACTATAGAGAACAGAAAGATTGTAAGAGCTAGGGTAGTGGAGGATTTCCAGGGAGTCAGCATTCTCTAGACAAAGCAGGACATTGACTCAAATGTACCCACGGTGGTTGTGAGAGTGTGCACAAATCCTGCACAAGATCAAGCCAGACAAAACTTAACATGGAAATGAGACGTGAGAACAAACTTCTGCTCCTAGATTAGTAGGCATTGATCGTTGTTGACAGAGAGAATCAGTTTTTAAAGGAGCAGCTCCCATTGGCTTGACCACAAGGCAGAAGCGGCCGTACATCTAAGAATATATGAGCTGTACAAACTATACTTGATGGATTTTTTTTAAAAAGAGAGAACCCAAAATTGGGTGTGCATGGAAGAAAGATGAGTCTAGGAGGAGTGGGGAAGAGGATGAATATGATCAAAGTATACTGTATGAAATTCTCAAAGCACTAAGAAAAGTGGGAGAAAAAAAAAGTTTCATATACTTTTAGAAAAATAAAGTGAATTTAATAAATTCATTTGATTATACAGTTAACTTTATTATCATGATTTCATGGTAGAACTACTGATTTGAATGATTTTTTATTCAGTCTCTGAGTGGTTATAGACATTGCATTTAGATTTATTAATTCAGGTTATAATCAAATAGTAATGAATAGAGTTCTGAATTGGCAATTGTGATCATTTACATTGGTTCTGTATTATGGTAATGGAGGTGGGAATGGCCACCCAGGATGCGAACAGTGCTGTTTAATGGCTTGGGTCATGGCCTTTTTGGAAGAAGAAAAATGAGAATGCGCATTCTTTGCTCTCTGCTTTTGGCTGCAGATACAATGCAGCCAGCCACCCCAGGCATGGTCACTCAGCTTCCCTGAAATGATGATCTCTATAGTCAAACTGTGAACCAAACAAACACTTCATTCCTTCCTGTCCTTTTGTAAGTATTTTTTAATGAACAACAAAAGTGACTAAGACAGATGTGGAGCTATTGCTGTGCCAGCCTGACCATGTAGATTTAAACCTTAGAAACTAGTTTGCCAAAGGAGTGCGTTAGAGTTTGGAACTGTGGCATGAAGACGCCGCCTAATACTGCAAGCAAGAGTGTTATGTTATGAGCCATTCTTATTGAAGTCTGTAAGTCCAGAAACCTTATGGAAATGTGGGTGGCAGAGGCATGGCTAATGATGATTCAGACTACCAGAAATTTATCTGAAACTAAGCTAGATGATAGGCAGATTATATTCTTGTGGAATATGTATCTGAATCCTGGCCACGATGAACACTTTAAACGATTGAGTTATAGAGCAATAGACTAATAGGTGTGGTAGAGGAAATCTAAGGCATGAGATAATGGGTAAGGCCAACTGACAAGTTGACCGATTGTAGTGTCACCTAGGATAGGGACCTCTAAGCACACATGGGAAGGACTGAAAAGATTATTAGCTGAATTGAGAAGACCTGATTTTGGTGTGGTCAGTGCAAGCCAATGGGTTAGAGTCCAGGACTGAATACAAGTATGAAAACATGCTATGTACTCACATTCACCAATTGTACTCCTCTTGACTGCAAATGCAACGTGACCACAAACCCCAAGCTACTGTTTCCATGACTCCCTATAGCAATAATGCATTTTTTATTGTTTTAGGTGATGAGATGAAATGAGAGCTGTACCCAAGCTTTACAAGTACATGGCTTGGGCTGAGCCTGGAGCGTTTTAATCTAACTATCCCTAGGCCTAGCCCTGGAAGCTTCTAGCCTCCATACAATCTAATATTCTACAAGTCTGGACCCTGAAGGCTTCAGCTTCCAACTTCCATCTGCTAACCTACCCCTAGAATATTTTAGCCTCTGACACTTTAAAGCTGAATATGCTCACCCTTTGTCATTCTTTCTTAACCCTGGCTGCCTGGCTCAATTCAGCTGTTCTGACTCAAAACTCCTCTTCAAGATAACTGATTCAAATTAGTTTCTCTCTGCATCTCTCTGAATTGCTCTGCTTGGAAAATCTGCCTCTGAACTCCAGGAACTCAACTGCATTTAGCTGGACTGCACCAAACTCTACTGTACTCCGAACTCTCTCTCTCTCTCTCTCTCTCTCTCTCTCTCTCTCTCTCTCTCTCTCTCTCTCCTGCTCTTTCGTAGCTTCTTTTTCCTATCTGTTTTTGTGAAACTTGGGAGTATCCTATCTCTGACTCATTGTATCAAATCTTTCCCTGATTTGTCACTTTGTCTGCCCCTCAACTAGAAGTCATTGTTTGGGATAAACGGTATGTACTGTGTACTAAATTCCAGCCAGATGGATTTAAGGTATGTATTAAGAGCTTGTCTGTATCCCCACTGGATCACACAGACACACAGACCTAGGTCTTTGGATGTGATCCCTTGCCAGAGCAGCCATTTTGCTAGATTGAAATTCCTGTACATAGTATACCATAGTCTCAAACTGTGAGACAAAGATTTTTGCTAATAAGTTATTTTTACCAGAGTATTTTATCATAATAACAAGAATACAGAAAATTGGTACTGAGAAGCATGGTCAAAGACTGCCCTGCAAGGCTTCAGAAGAAAGATGAAAGAGTGGTCATGGAATCTTGCGTCAGAGTTTCTGAAAGTCATCAGGCCAGGTAAAGTGCGGTTGGAAAGATCAGAGTCCCTGCAAAGAGCATTGAGACTGTGAACAAGAAACCTATGTTGTGACGGGGTACTCAGAATGTTTGGAAAGCTATGTTAGGCACCTTACTTCCAACAACAGGGGCGTCACTATTTAGATTAAAGAACATAACCCCATTTAAAGACATCGGGGAATATTAAAGGAACGAAATCTAGATAGAGATGAGATGAAAATATAGCCACTGGGTTTTAAAGCCAGTTTTCTCTGCTAAATATGCATATAAACCTAAAGGCAAGAATCTGTGTTTTTCCCATTGAAGATGCCTCTTCTGATGCTCAACAGCAACATCAATATTACTTGGTAATTGTGTTAACTTTTTCTATCTCAAACCAAAAACCAATCCAGGCATTATCACTGAGATGCTGTTTGGAACTTGGTAAGTACATACCTATAATCCTGTTGTTGACAATCTGCTAGGCCTGTGGAAAGTAAATAAAAATGGTAGGGCATGTGTCAATTCCAGGCCTATGACACAAAGAAGTGAATATTCACTCTCCCTTATTGTTATCTATGGTACTGATCAAGATGAATTCATATTTACATGGTCAACAGCCTAATGACTTGTGAGTTAATAAAATACTATGTTTGGAATCCTCCAAAACGATGTTTTGGCTTTCTTTCTCCCTAGATATTATCACAAATATGTATTTACCCCTGTGACTTCCATTCTTGTTGGGATACAACAATTATTTTCATTTTGAACATTCCATATAAACTTTTCTTCTCTTTTATGTTTATGTGGATGTTTTTGTTTGTTTGTTTGTTTGTTTTGTTTTGTTTTGTTTTAGGGTTGGGGGAGCCTTAGATACTCAGCTCACAGGCTGCGACTTTGGAACTTTGGGGAAATTTATTCACTAGCCCATCAGCAAAACATCATTCCATGAAGCAATTTTGAACAAGTTTTTGAGGCGTTTAACATCAAAGTTCTATTTTTAAGAGTTATTTTCTGAGTTTATTTCTGAGTTATATATTTTTCTCCTATAAGTTACCTTTTCTAATAAACCAAAAGTATGTTTTACAAGAGCTAGTAAGACATCTTAGTTGTATAGTTGTATACTTAACATATTTACAGCCAGGGCTCAATATCCAGGAATAAAAATATTTGATAACTCTTGTGTCATGATGTACACACACACACACATATAGACACACACATATACTCATATGCACACACAAACATATACACACATACTCACACACACATACACACACACACAGTGGCTTCTTTCTAAAATTCCTGAACATAATGCAATAATGTTTCTTTATTATTTTTCAGTTTAAAAATAATTTCTTTTTGTTGTTATTGTTTTATCATTTTAAAATATTTACTAGAAAATATTAATTACACAAGGTTATTTTATGATATCTTCGAGCATGCCCAGCTTACAATTATATATATATATATATATTTAAAAAATAATGGATGTGTTTATATAAGGTCTATAGAGAAAGTATTCATATATTTGGAATCTTGTTTGGTTAGAATCTTCTTAAAGAAATTATAGTCTTCACTGCATTTTTAGCCAAGTTAAACTGGTAGTTTAGTGTCAGAAAACCAAATGGCATGCATTATTTTTAAGTTTTCCATTGGAGAGGTTTGATTTGGACATCAATGAAAAAATATCCAACTAATCATTTTTGTTGGGGGAAAAAAAGAAATTTTAGTACCTAGATTATTTACAATTGCCTTATTTTCTTAGAAATAAGGACCTATAAATATCAATGAATGAAATTTGAGTATCTTAAACACAGTGGAAGTGGTGGGTAGACCTGACTCTTTTACCTTCTCTGGAGTCTCTTTTCTTCCTACTGAGTAGCCTTGCTCAGCCTTGATATGAGGTATTGTGCCTAGTCTTACTGTATCTTGCTATACCACGTACAGCATAACATATTTGTGTTATGGAGGTCTGAAAGGACTGCTCTTCTTTGAAGGGAGTAAGAGAAGAAGTAGATCTCAGGGAGAGGTAGGGCGCAGGAGGGCTGCCTAGGAGGAGTTTCAGGAGGGGAAGCTGTGGTTGGTTGGTATGTGTTGTAAACAGGAAAAAGGCTGGGCCTGGTGGCATATGCCTGTAATGGCAGCACTAGGGATGCAGAGGGAGGTGGAGCTCTGTGGGTTCAAGGCCAGCCTGGTCTACAGAGAAAGTCCAGGACAGGCAAGACTGTATATAGGAAAACCCTATCTCGAAAAACCAAAAAATAAACCTCCCCAAACGAACAAACAAACAAAAAAACCAAACCAAAACAAAAACTAATCAATCAAACAAAGAAAAAAAAAACAAACAGACAGACAAACAAAACAACCAACAAACCAAACAAAAAGGAATAAAAAGAAAGAAAAAATAAAATTATAGTAAAATGTTTATGAGCAAAAATAATAATTGAAAACATTATAATTAAATAGCAAATTATGACTAGACAATATTTGTTGAATTAAAATTATGAAAATATTTCTCATCTATTTTGAAATATAGTATTTTCTAGAAACTTAAAAACATTTCCCAATTATTTAAAAATTTTCACTATGTCAATATTAAGTCCCCATTTAATTAAAGAACCTGAGATATCTTGAAATAAAAACATACTGTTGATTATTTGCAAATGTTCAAGAGCTTTTGCCCCAAAGCAATTGAGAAAAATATTCAAGATATTTATGTTGGCAATGCCACAAATAAAGTAATAATTCTTAGTAAACTAGTTCTGGCTATGAGAAAAATATACTGGAACTTAGGATAAATAAATATTCCAACCACCCAATCAAGGCAATATTTTTTATCAAAGGGATAGAAACTGTGGAGTAGGTATTTTCTGGGGAGATTAAGAGAAATTTTGATAATTGAATGTTTTTCATTCCATTTCTTCCATATTCTATGAAGTGAACTCTTTTTAAGAATAGCAACCAAGTAATAATTCAGAGGATTCTAGTATATTTCCTTAGGGCAACATATATATATGAGAAATAAGTTCTCATTTTTAAAGAGGTTGACCTTTTATTAAGTCTGTAAAATGGAGGGGAAGAGGGTTAAAAATTCTCTGGAAGGTTTTCACAGACTTCAATTAAGAAAGGCTGTCATAGTTTTTATGGGACAGATCAGAGTCAATCAGACAGCCATGGGCTATGCTGTATTGTCCTCTGCAAGACTTCCAGTCCATGGCCCTAAGTTCAAGCACTGTATGAGACACTCTGCATTTCCTTTAGTTTGTAGAAATTGTACCCATCTCCTGGGAAGTAAAATGGCACTGTAACAGGCAAAGGGGGAAGACGAATAGAAAGAAAATTGGGGTGCACAGCCACTTTTATATCATAACATCTTTTACTGTCTTCATGTATACACTGATTAAAAGGAACTAAAGGGTCAACAACACTAATCTTTGAAAATATAGCTCCATTACCTGTGATTGAAACCAGGTCTTTCAAGAAAATTTGCTTCCATAATGTTTTCAACATTATGATCACATACTTTTAAAAATGTATTAGGAAGAATTCATTATTTATATATTCAAATGGGTGATATTAAATCTGAGCACTGGTTAAATTGTAATTTTTCAAACACCATGGTTGTATTCATAGGATATTCAAGAATAGCTCAAATTTTCTGTCCTTCCGAACTGACATCTTTTAGAAGGCTATGTTCAGGAATTTATTTTATGCTTTAGTGTTTAACCTAGTGGGAAAAACAGTGCTAATTTTTACTTCCATGGGTAGCTAGTTAGAAACATCTGTCTTTATTTTAAAAAAATAACTTTGTATTAAAACAGTGTTCTCAGACTTTAGCATCATGCGAGGAGCTTTTAAAATCAGGTTAAATCCCCATTACTTTCAATCTTGTTATTTTTTTTTTTCTTGGATCTAAGTTGGGCAGGAATAGTTTCATTGATTGAGAAATTGTATGACGATGGTCTTGTTGATCCTGGGATCACAGATTTAGGAATAATACTGAAAAAGAATGAATATTCTCTTTAAAAATTAATTTACTTATTCACTTTACATCTTGATCACAGCCCCTCCCCCCTCCTCCTGTTCCTATGCTCCCTCCCTCTTTCCCCCCTTGCCTTCCCCTATTCCTCAGAAAGGTGAGCCGCTGTACCCACCCACCTAGCTCATCAAGTTGCAATCAGGATGGAGTGCGTCCTTTTTCCTCTTTGATCTGGCAAGGCAGTCCCACCAGGGGGAATTGATCAAAAAGCAGGCAACAGAGTCCATGTCAGGGAGAGCCCCCACGTGCCCCTTGTATCTTTTACTAGAGGACACATATGAAGCCTGAGCTGCCTGCCCATAGGGTACATCTGTGTAGGGGGCCTAGGCAGTCCATGCATAAGCGTTGGTTGACTGCTGCTGGGTGGAGACGTTCAAAGGACAGCTATGGTAGGCTCCTTTCTGCAAGCATAGCAGAGTATCACTAAGAGTGTCAGGTGTTGGCTATCTTCCACAGGGTGGGTCTTGAGTTGGGCCCAGAATTGCTTAGACATTCTCTCAACCTCTGCTCTGTCTTCATCCTTGCATATGTTTTAGGCAGGGGAAGGTGGGGGGTCAAAGTTTTTGTGAGTGGGTTGGTGTTTCCCAGAATGAATGTTCTTATTCACAAAGGTGTTCCAAAAGGGTCTGAAGTGAGCATATCATTAATTCTTCTGCTTATATAATAAAGTTATGTAGGGTCAAGGGCAGTTAAACTTTTAGTACAAGTCCCTCCAAGCGTTTAGGAGTCAGGGAGTATGCATATTCACTCCTTCATTCATTCATCATGATTTTCTAAATCTGTTCAACCTTAGGGTTGTCCTGGTAAATAAGGTAGCCACTGTCCTTTATATTTTAGCATTTTGGAAAGGATTAGAAAGGTTAATTTTGAAAAATCAAGTGTAAATATAAGTTGATAATTAATAAATACCAGAGAAACTTATCCTTTCATAATATGAAGAATATCTATTAGCTGAGTGCTGCATGAAACAAAACCAGAACAATATATATGACATTTACTATAGAGAACAGCTCTTGTTTTTAAGGTATGAGAGCCCATAGAATCAAATAAATCATTAATTTGATCACTTATAAGAACTTGTTAAGCACTTGTATCTTTATATTTGATAAGATATAAATACTAAAATTTAAAGGAAAGTCTGGGAAATGATAAATTTAAGATAGAAACACATAGATATAAAACAATCAATCAAACAAACAGATACTCACAGATATTTTTACCTAGTGTAATGTTGAAAGCCTGCAATTCCAGAAACATTCAGAAAGTAGAGGGAGAAGGTGGCTATTAATTGGAGGCATTGTATTCTGTATAGAGACCATTTCGGAAACAAAATAGATGTTTTCAAGCAGTTATGTTTTAAAACCTTTACAAGAAATTATGTAAATGGTTTCATCTTTTATTCCTGTTCAATCTTAGTTGAATGTTTATTTTTGGGCAGAAACTCAATGTCATCAGTTCAGCAGACATGATAATACACTTCTATGGATGAATTATGCATAGCAATCTGAACAGAGTCTAAAATATAAACTCTAAATATTGGTTGAATCAGTAAGTAGGTTTCCATAGCATTAGAATAACTAGGATGACTTGACTACAAGGACTTTCATGGAATTTTGGAATGAGTAAGTCAATCACAGAAAAAAATGGATTCAGTAAAAATGAGAAAATACTTTTTAGCAGCAGAAAGGAGATCTATTACTTATTTTTTATCAAAATCAATATAAGTCTTTCAAGCAAAGCAGAACTTTTGACAGACCTTGATCTGGCTCCTTCTCTCCCATACAACATATAAAATTGTATTTACATTATTTGTATATCGGAGATTATCTTAGTGTTTTAATAGCATATGGAATTCATCTATCATACACACACACACATATATGTATGGAAAATGCAAAGGCTAATAAAAGTACACGCACTAAAATGAGACAAAGTAGCAAAAATTAAATTGTAATTTAAAATTAAATTATAACCAGATTGTAAGTTTGATAATATATGTATAATAGAGCATAGAGGGAACAGAAGAAAATAAATACTGGATAATTAAAAATTAAAAATTATGTTTCAGATCTTTTAGAAAATTGAATACTATTAAGCCAGGCAAGTTGGTTTATTCACAATCAGCTCTCAAGAAGCCAACGTAGAAGGTTCTGAGTATAAGACCAGCCTGTACTATAAAGTAGAGAACCCATATTAAACATCCAAGAAAATTCTTGCAAACTATTAAGAAAAACTACAAGATATTATTAAAAGGACAATTTCTGTCTTTTCTTCATGTTTATCCCTTTCTCGCTACTTGGTGACAAATATCAATTCTCCATGTCGTCTCTAAGAGTCATGGCAACTTTATGAGATAATTCTAAATGATTCCCCACCCCTCACCCCCCACCACTGCAAAGCCTCCTACTGGCTGCAGAAAAACAAAAACTGAAACAAACACCAGATAGCCAAAGCAGAGGCAGTTCTTTTATTTAAACAACAACAACAGGAAAAAAAAAAAAAAGGAAGAAAGACAAAAAAAGAAAGAAAAGTGTCTCTTTTATACATGCAAGCATTTCAAAGCCAGACTTTCCTATCTAAGGCAGGAAGTTAAGTACTTTTGAGAAAGGGCTTTTGCTGCCCTGACTTCCACAGGAGAGGAGCACACACTTGCAATCAAATAATTTAACACAGTGGGGGAGGGGTATTGTCTAGGAAGGAAATCAGAAAAGTCTCTGTTTGAAAGTAGGAGCCTTATACAGACTGAGAAGCCTCAAGCATCTGAACTGGTAAGGTCTAGAAGGGAACCTGAGTCTAAGAAATTAAAGTCCTTAGGGAGAGATTTTGAGATTAAAAAAGAAGAGTATTTTCTATGTTGGAAATGGAGGAAGAGTGCTTCCGGATTCCACTGAGTTTGTTTCTCTTAGCATACAAATAATTTTTTTTTCAGTTACAATTTCAGTTTCGTGTATCCTCTTTGGGAGCTATCAGAATAAAACAGACTTGTAGAAAAAAAAGGGACTGAGAATGTAGATGCTAAATTAAAGGCTTAGAACAAAGGTGGGAGAAATCTTGGAATTTCAATAGGGAATCTTCAGAGAAATCCAATCTGGAACTTACAATAACACCAAAAGAGGTAGTTTCAGATGATACAGTCCACAAAGGCTTGAAGAAACTGCAGAATGCCATCCCACTGAGTTGCTGGATAGAAAGGCATGGGGTGTGGACCAACACGTCAGACTAGACACTGTATGTGTATTGTCAAAGATCCATTACTGGATGAAGGTCTATATGTTAAAATAGAAATTCAGATCCTGTTTAGTATTTATTGCCTTGGAACAAAGTCATACAATGGCTTGTTTACTCCACTTTGCAGAGTTTAGAGAACTGACGTATATGCTCCATGCTGTAGGTTGAGACTCAGAATTCCGGTGGACTTCTGCCTTAAATTCTGGAGAGCATAATTTGAAGGTTAGAGATGGTGACTGCTTGGAGATGTTTTTGCAGATGGGGCCTGATGATTCTTCAGCATGTGTATCCACTGGCATACAACATAGTTTTATGCCGGTTAACACAGAACAATTGACCTAAGGGAGGTGAAATAACCTATATAAGGTGTCAGTGCCCGTAAATAAATCAGGAGTGCTTTTTAATTCAAAACCAAAATCTGACTATGATATCCTACGTACATTCTCATTGTATTTCAGTATTTTAGAACACATTTGAACTCCCTAAAATTTATTAACATTTTACTTACAGATTTTTTTTCTCCTTAATATGTTAGAATGCTGTTCTGTCTTTCATCTTTATTGTGATGTAGCAATTCTCAAATTGCCTTTAAGCAAGTGATTATTGCTTTAGAGATATCTTATTGGGTTAAACTCTGTTCATAGTTACAACTAGAGTGTATGTCTCAAGACAGAGAGCAACTCTCCACAGGCAAAAGAGGAATGAAGCTCAATGAACCGAGGCAGATGTATGCCTTTAAACTCTGATTCTGCTCTACGCTTGGAATATATATTAGCACTTTCCACATCTTAGACAGCGAGTAGACTTTCTATTGAAAGCCATTTTGGATGTTGTGGCAGAGTAATGTCTCTAATGATTTGAAAATCCACCCAGAATGTGAGTACATTGTGATTGATGAGTGACTACACCATGGAAGTTCTCTGATGGTGAGAAAGATACCTTGGCATCATTACTCACGCACATTTACGCTAGGCTTACAATGAATTTATACGCCTGGCAATGCCATTGCATAGCAGTTGATAAATCTATATGGCAAGTCCTGTGAGCCTAACAGGTCGATGAAGTAGCAGAGGTGTTACCGTCTTCCGAAGCAAGAGTCAGTTTCTGTTAGCCCTAAGTCCTCACTAAGTTGCCATCAACTATGAACAAAACCCTAACTTTACTTCAAAGAAACACAAGAATCAAACCAATACTTTAATATTGTTTCATAAGCAATCTTTAAGAGGACTAGAAGTAAAATACTTGTTACCAGGTCACAATATAAGTGATTAGGAGACTAAAATAAATTGGTAAACTATAGCTGGGGTAACATGATCAAATACTGTTGATTATAGAAACACAAGGATTTGTATGTCTAAGGTTCAGACAATTCCTTTCACCAGGAAAATAAAGAACTACCATCTTACTATACAAGAAACACAGAAACAGATCTAGGGGAGATAAATTCAAAGTTTTTCTAATTTCCTTGGCTTCCAATGTGTAGTTTTAAAAGTTTCCTCAATCTTTTAGACTTGAAATAAAGTGATTTTTTAAAACGGACTGTGTAGACCTAAGGGAATAGCTTGGTAAAAGTTTTCTGTTGTGTACTATGGTGTTCCCAAATGGACATTCCACTCAATGCTGACACAATGGACCATCGTGTACTTAATAAATATGAATATTGTACCTTTCTTCAGTCTTTACACATTTAATTTATTTTTATTTGTCTTATTTACTTTTATTATTTCCTGTGGCAAGGAATATTGAATATAGGGTCTTGCTCATGGTACACTCCACAAGCTGTATACCCAGCCTTTTTTATTTCGAGACAGAATCTTAGTTCTTTGCCTAGGAGAGGTTTAGGTAACCCTGTAGCCATTTTGGCCCCAACCTTGTGATTTTTCTGCCTTGGTCTCTGGCACATCGAGAATTACAAACATGTGCTGTCAGACGTAGGCTTTTTAAGCCTTTCACACAAAAGAGTCTCTGCCACTTTAGTGATGGTATATAGGCTTTAACATACTACACTATGATATTAAACATATGTGGGCCAGGGAAAAGGTGAGTGTGCCAGGAAAAGAGCTATGTGTTGGCCTTGTAACTGCAGAAGTGACTGTACAAGGAGTTACACAGCTGGCAAGATAATAGAAACATAATAATTACCTAAGAAGGAATCTTTTCCTTTGACTTTGAACTCTGAGAAAGGGTTTTTCTTTGCATAGAAGACACTGAATAACATAGTTGGATACCATCAGATATAATTTTATAGTAAATGAACAAATAATTCTTATCTAGAGGTCTGACGAACAGCCATAGTCTGCTAAGTTTCATCAGACGTTGCTTCCTGTGGGGGAGTGAATCTTAAAGAAAAGGAGAGGTGGAACATCCAGTTCAGATCGGCCTGTGAGTAATGGAAGTGGTGAAGCCAAATGATAGGCTTTTTATTGGTTTTGGAACTGTTCACTACTCATACGCTGCAGAATCTTTAAACCTTAAAAACGCTAGGCAGACTTCCAGATAGCTACCATGGTCAGTGAGGTCGCCAAGTTTTCCCTATACCCTAGAGCCTTTTATATGTAAGATAGAGAGAAATAAAAGAAAGAAAATTTGCGCACACACACACACACACACACACACACACACTTACTCACTCACACAGAGTATGTATCTATTTACATTCTCTGGCAATGTTAAGTATGGAATTCCCTCACTAATGTTCACTTCCTTTAAAAATAAATCCTAGGGAGGCACATCTGAGATTATTAAAAACCTTTGGGTCGATCTGCTCTCCTGTTAGATTGTTCATTTTGACCTTGTACATAATAAGGGCGAACTTTCAATTCTAACATTAGACCTATCTCTGTTTTATTATATATCTGATATGTGTATTAAAATTGAAGATAATATCTAGGACACATATCAGGGGTAGGTTATCTGGTTTAGCATCTATTACTTGGTCTTTCTTCCTCTCCACACTTTTCTGTACCAAATAATACAAAGTTATTCGTTGCTGGGGTTCCCTAGAAATTAGGATGGCTAGTGGTATGTGACAAACATTTCTTTTCCAGCCCATTCCACTTTGTACTTCTGACTGCCTTGGCTGCTAGTCCTGAAGCAAAAGCTCTGGCACGTACTAGTGACTACCAGAGGAGAAAGATAAGGAGCCACATGCTCTGGCTTGGATTGAAAAATAGGCTGGTCTCTTAGGTAAATAAATAAATGCAAACGTATTAGCCATTTATCATTTCTCTTCCTTTACTTGAGGATCTGGAATATCGTAACTGTGCTGCTATTGTGAGATGAGTTAGTTCAAGCCAGTGTCTAGATCTGGATTATCTATGGATAAAAGTGCAATATATAATGAAGAGAAGATTTATTTTTTTTAATGAAAGTGTGCTAAAGTTCCCCAGAAATCTTATAGCACAAGTGATTTATGATTCAAAAACCTGATTAAATGTAAGAGCAAGGTACACATTTTATTACTTAGAATATAAACATTTATAATATTCTTGTTCTGTAAATGAGTATCCAAACCCAAAGGTTATGCTATTTACTGTTCATTTAAGCTGGAATATTGCATCAAACATATACTAAAATAATTATATCTATAGAACCCTAGAATCACATAATAAATTTACTTTACATTTCAAAGTGGAGTTTCTTCCAGCAAGGCCCTGATTACATCTACCTGTCTTCATCTGACTCTTGGAGGAAATAGTTGTACCTGATGGCTGCATCACTCCTGATCTTTGAAAACACCTCTCTGATTTCAACGTAAAGCGCAAAAGGAGACTCATTGTTGATAGTTCCACTCTCATAGCATCTTGAAATAGTAACTTCAAATACACTGAGTCATCTCCATAGGATGGGGCCACTGTAAATGGATAGGGTCACTGTACACAGTGGTGCTTCTAATAAGCATTAGGTTGGAGTGGATTTTCTTAGCACTGGACTGCTGGTTGACTTCTCTTAGGACATAACCCCTTATGTTCTCATTTTTCCTAAAGGTTAGGAGAACGTATTGAAAATGCAAATCCTCGTGTACCACTACCCTTCCTTATACCACTATCCTTCTTTAGAACAATCCTATAGACTTCAGGGAATGGGATATCAGTCTTCATAATCACTTTTGTCAGTATCTACTAGTATATATTTGCCTATCTTGTATATGCCTTCTGATATCTCTCATAGGCCAACTATCTACTGTGCACTTCTGTTATCTATCTATCTATCTATCTATCTATCTATCTATCAATCTATCATCATCTATTACTATCTACTGTGCACTTCTGTTATCTATCTATCTATCTATCTATCTATCTATCAATCTATCATCATCTATTACTATCTACTGTGCACTTCTGTTATCTATCTATCTATCTATCTATCTATCTATCTATCTATCAATCTATCATCATCTATTTGTCTACCTTTGTATATATCATCTACCATAAATGTAACATATGTCAACAAGTATTGTCCTGCCTATTTATACTTGGCTATCTCCTATATGCATGGCTATATATCTCAAACAACTACTCTAATCTGAAAATCTCTAAAGCTCCTATCTCTGAATTCTCATTCAAAACTAACACAACAAATTGTCAGTTTTAAAAATAAATATATGAATCATACATGAATTTATAAATGAAAAGAGGAATAGAAGAAGAAATAAAATATGGTACCCTTAAAAAGTATATTGTGATAAAACAGATAGGGCAAGTATGACATACAACCTACAGCCATGGCTCAGTAGACAATCCATCAAATGAAAAGCCATTTAAGATGATGTGACATAGTGCTCTCAGATCCTAATGTCTCTAATTAAAAGCAAATGGTTGTGTTAAAAACATTTACAGCAGTGTTTCTCATGAGAGATGGACAGTTAGACAGACAGACAGAGACAGATAGAGACAGAGACTCATATAAAGAAAAATCCAGGAAAAATTCTTGCCTATAGTGTTACAATTAAATTGAAAAACACAATTTAATTTTTTTATGCGAGTCACTATCTTTCCAATGGGGATCTTTAAAAGTAGTTTGTTGCCAAATTTATTAATACATTCATTATTTAAATACTTTATTGCAATGCTCTTCTCTCTACCCTATTTACATTATGTTTTTAAAAATTGGTACAAAGTTATATAAGTAGTACTAATTGTTGATGCATAATGAATAAAATAAAATAGAATATAGTAAGAATAAGAGTGGAATGGAAATGTATCAGTAACACAAGAAAGGAAAAGAGAAAACTGCATGGGGTAAAAAGGAAGAAGTCAGACTATGTTTTCTATCCAGTTATGTAGATAAGTTAATGAAGCTATGACTTACCAAGAGAAGTATGGTAGTCAGAGCTGGAATAAGCATGCATGTATGTGTGAAACGACTGTCTTGAGGCAATAAGCCTGTACTATAGTACAAGTGTCTTATTATTTGAAGTTCTAAGTTTTTAATAAAAATAAGATGGTGTTTCTTTTTAGTAAGTGGTTTTAAAATATTTCCTGTCTGTAGAAAATGTGACACACGACACCTAATATCCACTATATTAACCATCATTGCTCATCAAATAAGTTGTTCTTTGGGCCATTACGATTATTTATAATGGGATTATACAAACACACTACATTAGCTATTAACACAAACCCATAAACAAATAAATTATTCATTTGTATGACTGCTGGAACAAATAAGCAAAAGGAAAATAATGCCAGGTAAATTAAATCAGGTGTTTGTCTTTTCAAGAAGTACTCACTGTTACATAACTAAATTTTCTTACTTACTTGTTAAGATACATTTCTTAGCAAACTATATTATTCAGAATCCACAATAATAACCCCAAATTTATAAACATTTTAGGAGTTTAACAGCTTAAAATAAAAGTTAAGATGAGAAACTAAAAGATTGGCACAATTGTAGGTGATAGAACATAAAATAATTTTTCTTATTTTTATAATTTGAATGAATATAATTAAATGTACATTGACCATATACATTGAAGTCAAATTTCTGTGAAACAAACTAAAAGGGCAAGGGTCTCCTGTGTGTAATAGGTTTTGCAGCAGGTTTGAGGTTCTATATTTAGTGACATTTTAAATGTTGTGATTAGTAAAAGCCACTTCTTTGTGTGCTAATGTAGAATTATTTGGGGTATGATCATGCTGTGTGAAAAATTTAACAAACCAGATAAAGTGATTTTTTTTTTGCTTTGAAAGTTCAAAAATCTATCTTCCTGGAAGCTTTTGTATTGCGCCATACTTGTATTCTTGTTCAAAGCTGTGACAAATGACACCTTATTGTACATTGCTTAACTGCAACACTTTACATACCTCTCTCCTTTGTAAATATATGTTTTCTTTTTTCATTTTAGCATTTATTTCATTATAATATAATTACATTATTTTTATTTTTTTATTTTTCCTCATTTCAAGGTCTTATATATTCCCCCATTTCCTTCATATTCATGATCTATATATTCAATAAATATTGTTGCATGAATATATCTTGAGAACCCATGGAATTTCCTCATTCCCTTTGTCACGTTTATTGGTGTCATCCTTGTTCACCTCATTTGGATGATCTTAACAGTACAACTTTATAGGTCTAGCTTCTGACATTACTAGGAGATACAATCTTACATCAAATTCCTTGATATTTTGGCTCTTATAGTCTTTACTGCTCCCGTTCCACAATATTGCCTGAGCCTTAAGACAGAGAGTGTTTTATAGACGTATCCATTTTTATCAGTTTTTAAAAATTTTACTTTCTGGATAAAGAAATGCAACACATGAATTTATGCCAACTTAATTCCTATTGATATTTAGATGATTGGGTATTTTGATTTTGCCAAAACAGTTAATTAATCAAATTATATATTTTATTCAATGTCCTAAGGACTTTTTCATTATACATTCATTTCATTTGCTTGGCTAGATTTATCCAAAACGTTTTTTCTGAGGCAAATACTATGTCTTTTATCTATAGGAAGGCTTCTAATTCTTGTGGGTTAATTTTGTAACCTCCTACTTTGGTGAGTGTATCAGGTGTAAAATTTTTTATAAAATAGACCTTAATGTCTTTTATGGATAAGATCTTATCATCTGAAAACAAGGGTTCTTTGACATTTTCCTTTCCAATTTGTATCTCTTTGATCTCCCTCAGTTTTCTTATTCTTCCAGCTAAGACTTCAAGTACTTTATTAAATAGGTACAGAGAGAGAAGAAAGTGACCTTCTTTGTCTTGTTTTTGATTTGGGGAAAATGTTTTAGTTTCTTTCCATTTAGTTTAACATTGTCTGTGGTCTTGTTGAAAATTACTTTTATTATGTTGGGGTGCATCTCTGCTTCCCAGTATCTGGGACAATTATCATGAAGAGTTGTGAGGCTGTAGAGGGATTTGTTTTTGTCTTTTTGATTTTCTTAAAAAAATTTTTTTGACAGTGTTTCTTTGTGTAGCCTTGGCAGCTCAGGATTCGATTTGGTGGACCTTGAACTTGCAGCAATCCACTTGCCTCTGACTCCTGGTTGTTGGGATTAAATTTTATCCAATAGAATGCCAGCACTGGCAATAGATCACATCCAAAGATCTAGGTCTGGATGATCTGACTGGAACACACCCTTATTATACACCATTAAACCCTTTGGATGGAATATAGACACAGTGTACTTTTATTCCTTCTGCCTGAAATTTAGTATACAACTTTAATCTCAAACCACTACTAATTGAGAGACAGACAACGTAATGAATCAGAGAAAGATTTGACAGAATAAGTCAGAGATAGAATACATACAAAACCCACAAGAACAGACAGGAAAGAGAAGCTACTTCAGGGGAGTGGACAGAGAGAGAGAGAGAGAGAGAGAGAGAGAGAGAGAGAGAGAGAGAGAGAGAGAGAGAGAGAGAGAGAAAAGAAGAAGAAGAAGAAGAAGAAGAAGAAGAAGAAGAAGAAGAAGAAGAAGAAGAAGAAGAGAAGAGGAGAGGAGAGGAGAGAAAAGAGAGAGAAAGAGACAGAACACAACATAGTTTTAGACAGTACAGTAGACTTCAGGAATACATTACTACAGTTCAGTGCAGTTTGGAGCACTTCGGTTGTGTGCAGTTTACAGGCAGTGTTTCTAAGCAGAGCAATTCAGTAAGAAGCAGAAAGCACCCTTTTGAATCAGTCATTTTAGAGAAGAATTTTGAGCCAGAACAGCTGGGTTGAACCAGCCAGCCAGAGTTCAGAAACAATGAAAAAGGGTGAGCATATTTAGCAGTAAGTCTCGGAGGCTGAACAAGTTCTAGGAGTACGTTAGCATATGGAAGTCAGAAGATGAAGCCTTCAAGGTCTGGGCATGCAGAAAGTTAGATTGTGTATGGCTAGAATGTTCTATGACTATATCTAGGGATAGATAGAAATGTTCCCTGATCATTCCAAGCCATATATTTGTAAAGCTTGGGTATTGTTCTCATCTCATCCCACCATCTGAGAAAATAAAAGGATTTACATGAGAATTTTGTAATTATGCATCTAATGTGATAATAATCTAGCTTGTGTCCTTTGTTTGTTTATATCATATGCTAAGGTCTGTTCCATGAGGTAAACCCCATAGGCAACACTGTTTAGATAGCCAAAAGCCAGACTAGATAGGTAATGGATCCTAGGGAAATTCTTACTATTAATCTGCTTTAGGAACATAGCAATAACATGACTCATAATGACATATTGGTATTCCTGGAGGTCAGTGAAGCTTCTTGTAGCTGATGGGAGTTAACACAGATACAAACTGGACAATGTGTAATTGTAAGAAAGAGACTTTGGAGCATTCAGCCAAATTTGGATGTTTTCAACAAACCCATTCCTTTAAAGTAGAATAATCGTTTTGGAGGAAGAGACAAAATGATTGTAGGATGTAGATGCACTTGGTGATCCAGTGGGATGGCCTTCTCCAGATTCAAGAGGGCTAATGCACACATGACTCACAGAGACTGTAATAGCACAGGTGCTGCCAAAAGCTGAACACAGACAAAATCCAAGTATGCAGCAGGGAAGTGTACACAAAGTCCCAGCCATAACCAGGATTCCCCTTGCAACTGATATTTCATCAGAAAGGAAAAATACATTTTCTCCTATGAAGTTTCTGTGGAAGTATCAACCACACTCTAGGACAGTACTCATGACAAGAGTAGTTGGACAACACAAAAGGAAATTGATTTGTGTGCTTTTATTTTGTTTTGATTTGTCTTGGTAGTTTTTGTCTTTTTGTTTCTTTGTTGTTTTGACTTTGAGAGACATAACATAAAGTGTGTAGGTGGGAAAGTGGGAGGAGTTGGGAGGAGTTTGAAAGATGAAGAATGTGACTAAAATATATGTTTTTAAAATAAAATACACTTAAATACATTCTGTTTTATGTCCTATTTTTCTTGAGGCTTCATATGTACAGCTGCACCCATATATTGGAGACACTATATAAAATAAATTATCTGTACATACAGAAAATAACATATTAGGTGGTCTTTATTAGAGTTTGCTTTTTGTTTGTTGGTTTGCTTGTTTGTCCCTTTACTATGACTTGCCTTATGACTTCATTTCCACATTTTCTTCTCGTTTATTCTTTTATTTATTTTCTTACTTTTTAAATGATTTATTTATTTATCATTTATATAGTAATCCACCTGCATGTGAGCCAGCAGGCCAGAAGAGGGCACCAGATCTCATTATAGGTGCTTATGAACCACCATGTGGTTGCTGGGAATTGAACTCAGGACCTTTGGATGAACAGCCAGTGCTATTAACCTCTGAACCATTTCTCCAGCCCTTGTTTCTTCTTTTGTTCATGAAATAAGCTTTTATATTACTCGATAGAAGTGGTATTTTTCTTTTTCTTTTTTTAATTTTTATTAATTTATTCTTGTTACATCTCAATGGTTATCCCATCCCTTGTATCCTCCCATTCTTCCCTCCCTCCCATTTTCCCCTTACTCCCCTCCCCTATGACTGTTCCTGAGGGGGATTTCTTCCCCCTGTATATGCTCATAGGGTATCAAGTCTCTTCTTGGCAACCTGCTGTCCTTCCTCTGAGTGCCACCAGGTCTCCCCCTCCAGGGAACATGGTCAAATGTGAGGCACCAGAGTACGTGAGAAAGTCATATCCCATTCTCCACACTCAACTGTGGAGAATGTTCTGCCCATTGGCTAGATCTGGGTAGGGGTTTAAAGTTTACCGCCTGTATTGTCCTTGGCTGGTGCCTTAGTTTGAGCAGGACCCCTGGGCCCAAATCTGCCCATCATAATGTTCTACTTGTAGGTTTCTAGGACCCTCTGGATCCTTCTACTTTGCTATTCTCCCATGCTTCTCTCATCTAGAGTCCCAATAGGATGTCCTCCCTTCTGTCCCAGTTTCCTGATAAGTGAAGGCTTTCATGGGACATGCCCCTTGGGCTAGTATGCAGATATAAGTGAGTATATACCATTTGATTCTTTCTGCTTCTGGGTTAACTCATTCATTAGAAGTGGTATTTTTCAATCAACAGAATGACATTTCTAGTTTTCTACTCCGCATATTTGTCTTCAACTCTAGAGCAAAATGTTTTACCTTATAAACACACACAGGGTGACATTAAAAATTGAATTAAAAAATTCTAGAAATGCATGTTAACATTACAACAACTTCAGCTATATCCTCATAAAGTTAACTACTATATTTTACCTCTATTTTTGAGAATTCACACTGACATCTAATTTTAAGTATGTACAAAATATTAAGAGGTACAGGGCATTTTGGATTAAATTTATACATCATAGTTTTAAAAAGCAAAATTTTCTTATCATCTAAATAAGAGTAATTCTCTTAACAATGACTTTGTCATGGCCCTAAGTCACATAGATTCAGTCTTATCCTCAAATTGATTTAATTGTTGGAACATTGAAGAATGTGTTTACCTGGCAGCAACAAAATTGTGTCATTAAAATATTTTTTTTTGCTTAAATTACACTGAAGTATGGGTATATTAGATTACTCATACCTAACAATCAATTTCATATTTATATTTATTTTTCAATGTATTTTAAAATGTAGAAATATGATAATTATAAACAATAATAATTAAAATGGAACATTGATATATCCGTAAATTGTGCAAATTTAGTTTAATATAAATATACCTGCTCATTTTGCTTTCTATAGCTGTGAAAAAACACTGATCAAAATAATCTTGGGGGAAAAGTATTTATTTGGCTTTTGAATCAATACACAGTCTGTCCTTGAACAAAGTCAGGGAGAGAATTCAGAGCAAGAACCTACTAGAGTCCTGAACTTAAGCTGAGGACATGGAGGAGTGCATTTTACTGGTTTGCTCCTCAGAACTGGCTCTCCTCATTTCAATAGAACACAAGGCCATCAACCAGGAGACTACCCAGAGTTGACTGGACTCCCCAATACCAATCATTGATCATATTAATTCTGCAATCTAGTCTGATGAAGGCGTTCTCCAAAGTGAGGTTCTTTCACCCCAGAGACTCTAGTTTGTGTTAGTAAAACCCTAACGAGCACAAGTGTCCATTTTTAAATATAGGTTCCTACTTTACATAAAATTCTTTTTAAGAATCTCTCTCTCTCTCTCTCTCTTTCTCTCTCTCTCTCTCTCTCTCTCTCTCTCTCTCTCTCTATCTCTCTGTGTGTGTTTATGTTGCTGTCAGATTCCCAGGATATGGAAATACCAGCTACCCAACATTGTGTTTTTCCTGAAACTAAGCACTCTGTAAAAGTGGTAAATGATAACAATGTTTTCAAACTTATAAATATTTTATTTCTCAATTGTTTTCAAAAGGTAATGTAAAAATTCTAATATTTAATTTTGTTTATGTATTTATGTTTTTATTTAATATTGATTCTGACTCTTTTCTTTATTCTCAAAATTGGTTTTAGCCACTTAATTGAAAATGACATAATTCTAATGAATTTTGATAGGACAGAAAACAAATTTTTTAAAACTTGATAAGCTGTTTCTTTATATTTTTCATTTACTGTATTCAATAATTTTTAGTAATAAACATATTAGAAAGTGTTTTCTTGGTGCTGGAGAGTTGGCTCAGAGGTTATAAGTTTTTTCTTTATCTTAAAATATATCTGTTAAAATAAGAAGTTAATGTAAATTTTGAATCAAAGACAATTTTCTTTCAAAGATAGTATATATAAATTAAAATTGTGTTTCAAATTAGTACCAATAGATTTTGGAACAAAAATAAATTATTTCATTGATTGTCAACATGAACTCATAATATATCCTGGTCCTCTCACTCCCACCTGCCCCTCTTCGTACACTGGTCCCCACCCTTATTAGTCTCCCCACTCTTCTCCCACACATCTCTCTCCCTCCATCTACTTCATATGTCCATTTTAATTGCTCTTCTGACTGAAATTCAAGCATCCTCCCTTGGCCCTTCCTTGGCCTCTTTGGGTCTGTGTGTGGTAGCATGTTATGCTGTATATTATGGATAATGTCCACGTATAAATGAGTACATACCATTCATGTCTTCCTGGGTCTGGGTTAACTGACTCAGGATGATCTTTTCTAGTTTCACCCATGTTCCTAAACATTATATGATGTCTTTGTTTTTAATAGCTGAGTAGTATGCCATTATGTGTCACATTTTCTCTATCCATTCTTTGGTGGAAGAACATCTGGGTTGTTTCCAGTTTCTAACTATTAAAGATAAAGGTGCTATGAACAGAGAAGAAGAAATGTCCATGTGGTATGGTGGGGCATCTTTTGGGTATAAGTCCAGGAGTTGTATAGCTGGGTACATTTGCAATTTTCTGAGAAACCTCCAGAATTCTTACCAAAGTTGAGAAAAATCAGCTTATTGTAAATTATCAGACTGAGTGAACAAGTTTGTGGTTGATAATGTAATAAAATTAATATATACACATGAAAGAAAGATGACATCAGTTAATAAAATGTAGTCTAGAGGATAAATACATTGTAAGAACATCTGAAGGAAACGTGTTAAAAATCAGCTCAATTAAACAAATGCTCATTTGTCAGGGCCTTAAAAATTCATCTTTAAATGTAAATGCTGATCAGAATTGAATACATACTTACTCTAAAGTATGAAATTTTATAATGTAGGGAATTCAGAGAAGTTTTAAGATGTTTGAAAGAAGAATTTCTTTTTCTTCTTATGTTTTTTTTTTACATAAACTATATGATGATGTTTTTCCCTCCTTTATACCAAATCCTCCCAATATTGTTCTCATCTACCTAACAAGAAACCTTCTCCTCCATAGGACTCCTGCTGGGGGGACAGAGAAGGGGGGATGTGCAAACCAATCAGAATATAAAAAAGAAGAAAAGAAAAACAAGGAAAAGAAATCACTGGTCTTTTTTTCTTTCTTTTTTGTTTTGTTTTGTTTTGTTTTGTTCTTTTTGAGCCTCTACAATGAACTTGGATGAATTTAACTTACAAAATACATTTGATCTAATTGGTCTCTTCATAAAACATCAAACTTTTCAATTGGAGAATTAATGGTCATTAATATGCAAGTCATAACTAAAATTACTTTATTTTACCTTCAGTTTAGGAGAAAGGGTAAATGATACCAACTGAGATTGTAAATCATAGATTACTTTTATGAAATCATATAACATTGTTATATTATTTTGTAGCTAGATTAAGAAAACATTAAAGACCATGCTTATAAGTTATCTACTAACTTCTATTTGATAAATGTTATAAGAAAATGTTTTATGAAATAGTAATTTTGTTTTAATTTGAGTTAAAACTACTCTTTAATAGTAAGAAATTATAATCAACATAGATGTGAGGAGGAATTAACCTGGATAAGGAAGAATTGGAAAGAATCAATTAACTAATAATATAAGATTATGTCATCTCACCTATGATTGTGAAATGGCTTTTAGTTTTATTTACTTCATTAACTGTAATTCATTATTTTAATTCTATTATTGATTTATTAATTAATAAGCTAATTTTGGTGCTAGGTATCAAACTTAGGGCCTTGCACAAAATAGGCAAGGGCTTTGAATCTGAACTATATTCTAAGTAATCATTGTTCTAACTCTAAAGATAAACTTTACAATAAACACTATACTCAAGTTTTAGTCCATTTCTACAAGTGTGATGTAGTTCTATGACTTGATTATTTCTTCATGAAAAAAACCTTGCATGTGTATGTTATTACTGTTTCATCATAAGTATTGTATAATACACAAAATATTAATTAATTAATATATTAATGATATACTATTGGAGATATTGGGAAATTATCACTTCAGTTCAAATATCTGGCTGTAGAAAATATTATGAGCTAATTCCATTGAAATCTGTGTTGAACCCTTATTTCAAAACATAGAATTTTTACTTTGTGATTACAGGAAGTAAGAAAATTTATTTCAATATTGCTTATATTATTCAATCTGTAAGTATTTCAAGACCCCCTGTTTATTCTAAACAAAAGAATATTTGAATGTATCACAGAAGAGCTATATAACAACACTATAACGTCGATTACATTAATGGGATAGACATAAATGCATGGATGGGCCATATTTAAGGAAATGTAAGTTATAAAACAGAATTACTTCTTTCATCCTCTAATTGATATTAAGATATGCTTATATAAGTCTAGCACATACTTAATTTCATTTTTTTCCAAACTACTAGTAGAGTAGTGTTGTACCAAATAACTGATATATTGTAAAAGTTTCACTTCTTATATTGATTCTGAAAAAAATAACATTTTGAAATACAGAGTTCAAGAAGTTAACAGATAATTGTTGAAGCTGTATATCTGAAATACTTGTGTGTCAGACGAATAATAATCTAAATGGAGATCACTTGAAAAGAAAGCTTGAGGAATATGATTTTAATTGTTATTCGTATATAAATGCAGATGTGATAATTTCTATTTATTTAGTAAAGGCAGTTTTTGTTTAATACTAGATAATAAAAATTCTTCTATTAATATATTTTCTTAAATTGTATCAAATATATTAGGAAGATTTTTAGTAAGACCCATGTAAGAGAAAGTTTACCAAATTCTTTTTCTAGATGAGAGGGCTGATCTCCAAGAATTACCGAGTGTTGAGGTAATAATGGCAAGTGACACTACTGGGTAGCAAGAATCATTTTTTTTTTTTAGAGTGTGGTTTTTCCATAATCCAGGGAATGGCCCTATATTCATGGCATATGGGCAGTGCTAACTGGACTTGTGGGACTGAATAATGTGTGTGTGTGTGGGAGGGGGCTTGATATTTTAGGGATTCTTTAAAGGGTTACAAGGGGAAATTGGTGATTAGATAAGATCACACTTTCTTATATATAGATATTTAAAGAATAAAGAAAAACACTGATATAAAAAGAATGAAAGTTTTGAATTTCTCACAATGTGCCACAAGAAGGAACAGAACAGAATAAGAAAAAACATCTATCACATCTCAGTAAGTAATGCAGCTATGACATTTAAACTGCTTTTTTTCACACTCAAGTTCTAAGAGACAATGAGGAAAGGTCTTATTCGGTCTCTGACCTTGTTCCAATAGTTGCATCATATGATGGGAACCAGAGTTTAGGAAATCTTGTTTTGTATTGTGTGATCAACATAACTTATTATCTGCTTCAAAATGAAACACTGTCAATTGTGACCCACGATTGCCGTTTACATGATCCGAAATTGTAACGTGGATTAAAGGATCATTATTTTACTGCTTGTTAGAGATGCAGAAAAGTTTTCTAACAATACCCATCTCATATGTTCAAAAGTATTCTGCCTTGTGAGATACTCTGGTTAATCTGGATGAAAGAGACTGGGAAGCAAGCTTTTGAATTTTCTCACTGAGTTTTTAATTAAAACTGTAGCAAATCTCCAAGCAGTTGGGTAAATTCGAGCTTCATCATTTATCATAACTATGCCTATATAAGTATCTCAAATTCAGGCACTCCTCCCCCTCAAGCCTGTAGACCATAAAGGTCTGACTTTAAATACAAAATGACTTCCTCTACCTAATTGACATTTCTACATTGGCTTTTCCATTTGGCTAAAGCATTCATCAAGGTGATTCATCAAGGTGCAGCATGATGCATTAGTAATTGTGAAGGTTTCACCAGGCCCTCAAATAGAAATCCTAAGGCAATTCTATCATCTATAATTTTCCTGATTACTATGTCAAGTTTGAGAACAGTGCCCAGAGTCCAGAGCTCAGAACCTTTTGTCTCTATTGATAAAATTTGAGGCACCTTTTATAACAACCTTTCTACAAGAATGACTTCCATTGCATAGAAAACTATCTACAAGATGTGCATAGGTGAGACTCTTGTTCTCACCCTGGGAAAGTTCCCTAAGAAATTGATGGTTAGCTAATCTAGACGAGATCTCTTTCTTTTTCTGAGGACTTGATGGTGTTTCCTTAAGTGATTGCAGTCACGGTGTTTTTATAATTACCATTGATATCATTATTTCAGAAAGAAGATAGCTTAATCATTGGATTCCACACATAATCCCGTGTAATTACGTATTACCTCAGAAAGTGCATTTGTGGTTGTATGTTGGAGGCTTCCAAATGGTACCCAAGTTACTGACAAGTCACAAGTGTTCACCATTTCTTAATGTTTTGTAAGCCACACCTGAGATCTTGACTTTTGAAAAAACAATGATTTGGTTTAGCTTATCTTTTTAGACATTTCAGTCCCTGTGTATTTTGAAGCCTCTAACAAAGAAAGACACATTGACAGGGGAATGTAGCATTGCGAAACTAGTCATCTGATGAGCAGGGCCAACGAGAATGACTAGGAACCAGGGCCTGGGATTCACTTGAATGTTATGCTCATAATGACAAAAAGAACACTTAAGAAGCCTCATTCATTCATGATTGAGCATGGCCAAGTGTTACCAAGCCTATGCCTTCAATTCTTAGGCTTTGGTAAAACATTTAAGATTACAAGTATAGCACAGGAGTCTTACCTTTCAGTGCTGTCTTACTTTCTGCTGCAAGTTCTTAGAGCTCTTGGTATAGAAATAAGTGATTGAGTCTTTTTCTTATTGTGGGCAATTAGGGAAAATTAGTCCAGTTTATCCTTTGTATATTGTCATAGTCAGGTATAATTTGTCACAGAATTGGATGACACTCAAAGAATTAATTAAGTTATACTGTATTAGTTTTGTATTGCACCTACCAAATTGCCATGAATTTAGCATTTTAAAATTTATTATTATTTTTCTATATGCCCAAAGTCTGGATTCAGTCTATCTTCTTTTGCTACTTCTAGTGTGTCAGTAAGCTGTACTTCGATTGCTATTAATATGAAAACTTTCATATTTAAGGCTGTTCTTGTGTTAACAGATGTCATTTCTTCATGGATGTGTAGTTGAGGTACTGCAATCTGGAGAGATGTTGGTTGGGAATGGGGGACCTAGTTCCTTAATAAGTGCCTCATAAGACATTATTTTCCTTTACTATAAAATTATTTTCTTTGATTTATTCAAGAAATGAAAATATTGATATATACCTACATGCATTAAAAAAGTTATAGGGTTGTTCATTTATCACATATTGCGGCCTTATCATGTAGGAGGTACACTTATTTTGTCATCTCCCATTATTTGGGACCCAGTGATAGATAGTATCTCTAACCCTGATAATAGAGAAAGTATGAGATAATATTGAAAAGAGAGAGCTAAAAGAGCCAATTTGCTGAGGAATTTTAATCCAGCAACATGGCTGCTCTGTTCACATCTAAAGACCATCAATATCTATGTGATCTATCTGCAATGTAGACATGTCCCAGATTACAGTATGGCTTGGTTTGATTACAGACACAACTTTAACAACAATCAATGATATCTAATTGAGATGCAGACAAAGTTGTCAATCGGAGCAAGATTTGACAGAATGACTCAGATAGACTATGATCAACTCTGACTAGAACAGAAAAGAAGAAGCTACTTAAGAGCAATGCAGGGAGAGAAAGGGAGTTGGGTTCAGGGCAGTTCAGTTGTTGAATGCAGTTGAGTTCAGTTGAATGCAGGTGAGTTCAGTTGGAGTTCCTGCAGTTCAATTTAGTTTGTGCAGTTCTGTTCTGTTCAGTTAGTGCACTCAGAGCAGTTCAATTCATAGAATTCAGAGGAAGTTTTTTCCCAGCATAGCAATTCAGACAGAAGCTGAGAGAAGCCAACGTGAATCAGTCATCTTGGAGAGCAGTTTGAGCAAGAACAACTGAGATGACCCAACCAGCCAGAGTTCAGAAAGACCTGGAAAATTGAGTTTATTCAGTAGTTTCAGAGGCTGAAAACATTCTAGGCCTATGTTAGTAGATGGAAGCTGGAAGATGAAGCCTTCAAGGTCCAGGCTTGTCAATTAGATTGTATTGAAAATAGAAGGTTCCAGGCCTACACATAGATAGAAACACTCTGAGCTCATCCCAACCCATGTGTTCATAAAGCTTGTGTATGATTACCATCTCATCCCTTCATTTGAGAAAATAAAGGCAA
This sequence comes from Acomys russatus, assembly GCF_903995435.1. NCBI lineage: Eukaryota > Metazoa > Chordata > Mammalia > Rodentia > Muridae > Acomys > Acomys russatus. The sequence continues at coordinate 50,343,801 of NC_067148.1, read as the reverse complement.
CATCTATACCGATTTAAATTTTTGCTGTACACAATTGGCTGGGTCTTAAAGGAGGAAAAACTACAGAAGTGATGATGTCTATTTTTGTCTTGGTGGTTTAGGAGCTGCTATATCAGATGTTCATTCCAAAGAGTTTAACAGGGACAGTCATTGGATTGAAAGCTTAGCTTTTGAAGGATCACAGCAGAGCTGACAATGGGCTTTCGTTAAAACACCACATTAGCTTGAAGGCTGCTCTGCTGTACTGCTTTTTTAGAAGGCTATAATGATGGGTCTGAAATTAAAATCCTAATCTGTTTTTCTGACCCTGATAACCACATGGTGTGGCACTGTGTTTGTATTCCACAAACCTGGAGATGCTACAACTTTTTCATCAATCATACTCTCCTCTTAAACTGGCTTCATCTAGAAGGATTAGGAGCAAAAGAGATAGTGAAGTTTTGTAAAGTTGATATAGTCCCACAGTATACTTTAGCAAAGACAGTAAAGTTGACCTGGTAAGTAAAGTCTGTTCAGCCCTCTCATCTTTACTGAGAATGGTGGATGAGTTCCATCTCAAGATAATTACACTCAACAACTAGCCAGGATTTCAAAGGTATTAGGCCAAGAAATCCCTTTTCTTCATGTGATAGAGGTAGGGTTCAAAAATATTCCTGAGTGACAGTGAGGAAACCAAGGCAGTAGCTTAACTGTAGCTGGCTGCATTGCTGAGTGCACTATCTGACCAAGGATGAGTGGCTTCAGCAATGAACTTCACTGGGCTTTAGTGAGTTCACAGCTAATAGTTGCCTCCTTCAGGGAGTGGTCTTTACTGGCTGGATGTGGTGTTTAGTAGCTGGTAAAGGCCTCCTTTGTGCAACAAAGAAATTGGTGTGTTCTAGAACTCTGAGGGAGAAATTTAGAGGGAGATAGAGAGAGAGAGAGAGAGAGAGAGAGAGAGAGAGAGAGAGAGAGAGAGAGAGAGAGAGAGAGAGAGAGAGAGAGAGAGAGAGAGAGAGAGAGAGAGAGAGAGAGAGAGAGAGAGAGAGAGAGAGAGAGAGAAGAGCATAGAGGGAGAAGGATTGGTGTGCTATGGTGGCATGTGGTGTGTAGCAGTTTGTAAATGTCAGAGATGGATAGTGTGGCTGATGGAGAGTAATGTTTCAACACAGCGGCTCAGAGGAGACTGCTTGCTATGTTTGCTTTTGATGGAGAACGTTATTGGCCTTAAAGAACCCAGTAGACCCTAAATATCCAGAAGAAGAAGTAAAGGGGTCTGGTCCCCACTGCCCACTAATATTCTTTCTCTTACACAGTATTAAAGAGTTGGTGGTTGAGAGGTAGAGGCTTCAATACCCCAAATAAAATAGTGTTAAAAAAAAAACACAATACTTATTGTGTTAAATATTTTTTCTGGGTCAAAATGGTGTGGAGAGCATCAGCTGATTGGATTGAAACTGTCACACTGTAACCTAGGGTATTTGAGACAGATTCAACATTCCATATTTCTTATGATGCACTGCTGCATCTGCAATGGTGGAGGACCCAGGCATCAGTGAAGAGGGCACTCCTAATCAGCAGTCTGGCTTTATTATGTTACATCATAGAACAGACTGTTGTTGTGAGCAAAACACGTTGTCTATTTAGTTTTATAGGGTTGTTATAATAAATGACCACATGTTTAATGACTTAATGGAAGAAAAACGTCTTCTTTGGTAAACCTCAGGGCTGAAAGTCTGAAGAGAAAGTAAGAAAAGGATGAGATTCCCTTGAAGGTTTTAAGAGAAAATTGTTCTGTACCTCATTTCTAGATGCTGTGTGATGCAGCCAGTCTCCCCCAAGGCCTTTCTTCCTGGGCCTACCCTCTCTTGGTGTGTTTGAAAATCACTTTTTTTCTTGTAAGAATTTCAGTTCTTTGATTTAGGACCTGCTGTAAATCAGGAACTGTGTAATTTCAAGATCCTTAACTATTACATCTATCCTCAAATATGTACACATGCAAAAAATACCAGGATGTTTTACTTAGACATATGTTCAGGGACTTGAATAGTCCAGTAGGTAGGTATGATTTATCTCTACAGTGTTTGACCTGAAGACAAATGCTTTATCTTGACAGTTTTATGTTTAGTTGAAGTAAATTAAGTGGTGAGAAAAGACATAAGGGGTACAGTTGGGGAGGATGATTCTGAGTGGCTAAGGCCTTAGGCTTGCTTTCATTTCAACCCACCACAGCTCCAGTCTCACTCAGAAATTATTCAGTTTTCAAGGTAAATGATGGTCTTCAAATACATGCTCAAAATATTAAACTATATTTCCTGTCCCTCAATATTATATATTTTATTGAAAAACTCATACAACAGACAATTTTTGTTTCACCTTTAGAACAGTTTATTTAGTTGCCAGGGATATTTTTTTCCCTGTTGAGGTTATGGGTCCATTTTTATTTATTTTATTTTTAAATTTTATTTCATTAATTAATTTATTCTTATTACATCTCAATGGTTATCCCATCCCTTGTACCCTCCCATTTTTAAATACTTTGCTTTAACATTCTTTTCACATAGAGGAGAATGGGCATCAAACAGCCTCCATTTGTACAGAATTCTTTTAACTTTTCACTTTCCTTTTTTTTTTTTTCCAAGACAGGGTTTCCCTGTGTAGCCTTGGCTGTCCTGGACTTGCTTTGTAGACCAGGCTGGCCTTGAACTCACAGACATCCATCTGCCTCTGCCTCCCAAGTGCTGGTATTAAAGGTGTGTGCTAACACCACCTGGCCAATCTTTCACTTTTCTTTTTTTTTTTTTTTTCTTTTTTTTGCATTATAATTTTTTATTAATTCATTCATATTGCATCTTAATTATTATCCCACCCCGTGTATCCTCCCATTCCTCCCTCCCTCCCTCCCTCTTTCACCCTATTCCCCTCCCCTATGACTGTGACTGAGGGGTCACTTTTCAACTCCTAAGTATAGACACTATAACACAGAATGGCCATTTCCTCTACATTTTTACTAATTGCTCCAATGATCATGTCTCCTGATCACAAGGAGTCATAGTGTAACTTTCCTACCTTTAATAAATATCAGTCTCTGCCGCTGAGCTTCACTCTCAAACCCTACCCTTTGTGGTTTGGAGGGATATTTCTCCCAGTGTCATGCTATTATTACTGTCTGTCCAGAACTGCAACTGATCTGAGACCATATTAGCTTCTACACTTATGCTTTTAACTCACTACACTTTGGGGAGGGTGTTATAGAAAACAATGGACAAAAAATGACTCTTTGCTGCCTGAACAGTCATACAAAAATTCTATAACATTGGAGCATCATCTTCAGCCTTCTGGCCCAGTATATCTGACAGACATATTTGTGAGGCAGGAACTGCTAAGGACTTGCCTACCCTCTCTTGGCAGACTTTGGCCGTCAACTCTGCCTGCATCCAAGGTTGCCCCTTTTTAAGCAGAATCCTATCTGTGGTAGGTATTAGGACATTTTGCCCAGTGACAATTTGGCATGTTTGAAGCAATATCCATTAGGATGTTCTGTGATGCTCATCATCATCTTTGAGGTAGGCTGGGTGTTGCCAGAAATTAGCTGCCAACCTTCACTTCCTGATTACTTAGGTATTTAATTTTTATTCCTTCTCAAGTCTCTGGAGGGGTTGAAGGGCAGATAGTTTGGTTTTATAATTAAGCTACTTGTTTAGGGGTTAAGATGTTTTTAGGTCTAGATAGATGTTTTAAGTTGATAGAAATAAAATATGATAGATATTGATTTACATTCAGAATTATAGACTGCCAAATCACTATGAATGAGTATTTATATAATTCCTGAGTGTTTCATGGTTCTTATTGCTGTATGTAGTTTATTATATATATGTGTATAATAATATAAATGCATATGTGAAAAAATTTTTTTAAAGTGAAAACAATGGACATAGATAAAGGACTTCTTAAGACTATCACATGAAATGGCATGTTATCCTTGCAACAATACAGACAAATTTTTATTGTGTCTACATCAGCAGTGGTAGGCATTTTAGGAGAGAGACCATTAGGCAAGTGGTGTGGAATCTTTCAACATGAAGAGTGTATATTGCTAAACCCTTTAGTATGGAGAAAAGTCACCGTCTCTGCATTACAAGGCTGTTTCCAGTAGAAATGTCCTTGAAACGAGAGGTCAGAACAAACGACAGTCAGAGATTCTGTTTAGAAGACACGCAACATTGTGGAAAATGCTTAGAAAAGTCTTTAAAGAGATTCGACTCAAGCATTGACTCAAGGCCATTCTTTATGTGTTGTCATTTAGATAAATGGCATTTTTATTTTGTTTCATATTTTGAAAACTTGTCTTTAAATAAATGTCTAGTACTAGACCAAGATGTTAGACTGTTCTTGTAGTTCCAGATCAAATGCTATTTGTTTTATTTTCTTTCAGAATGTTTTTCATTAACTTACATAACCATGAGTTTCATTACATGACATCATGCTAGCATCTCATTTTATTTTGCTAATACTCACTTCCCATTACCTTCTTTTTCAGTCCCTTCCTTACTTGTACTCCTTTTGCCACACCAAATATTATACTTTCTGCCACTTAGTTTCATGTCATATCCATTCTAATATTATACAAAACATGAAATTAAATACAGATCATTAGAAGAATGAAGTTAATACATTTTGGGGTAAGACTAACAGCATTGATCATTCCCAGGAAAGACGTTTGAACTTCTGTTTAAATTATCTTCATCACGTAAATTATACAAAAATACACAAAACTTTTATCTTTATGACTGAAACTTACAAAAATATAGCTTAATAATGACAAAAAATTTGACATAAAGGAAACAAAATGAAAAATCTATATTCTGCTAAATGCTAACATGTGAAGTAAATGGTTACTTCCTGAGCAGGAATAATTTGAGTCTTACTAAAATATAAATTTAGAACTGAAATGCCAATGAAATTTTATTTTTCATTTATTTTAGTAGAAGAGCACATCATTCTTTCTTTTTAAAAAGCTATTTATTCTCTCTACATGCGGATTGCAGCCTCACTCTTCTTCCCAGCATCCCCCACACCCTTCCCTATCCTTTCCTCTCTTGGACCTCAGACAAGGGGGAGTTACCCCATGCATATCAGCTTCCCTGGCATATTCAGTGACTAGGCACATCCTCTCCCATGAGGCCAGACAAGGCAGCCCAGTTGGGAGAAGAGGATCAGGGTCAGAGCGGGCTCAGCTCGGGCTGATGGAGCATCCCGATGAAGACGGAGCTATGCATCTGCTACATATGTAGGACAACATTCGCAAATCAAACTTCTTTCCAAAAAGCCAAGAAAACTAGCAACGACATGTCCATGCATGACCCACACTGTTCTGTTTTGGATAAAAGCAATGTTATAAACACCTGGATGCCTTAGGATCCAAACTGCAGCCGGCCCCTGTGCCAGCACTGCCTCTCCTTCCTTAGCAGGGACTTCTCTCTAACAAAGGCCATACATCCTACTCTCTGTAACATACTTGTTTATTTTTTTTTTATTTTGACAATTATATAACTTTTCATTGTCTTGTCATTTCTAATGCAATAAATTACTTAAATCTCTCCTATTCTTCTTTATGTTTTCCCACTGTGTTAGTGGATTTTTCTCTTCCTTTTATGAAATACCTCATTTTAAAAGATGAAAACAAGGAAGCTTCATGAACTTTAGGTTTGTAAGCCATGTGGAAACAATGGGCTTTGCAGAGAAGTGTTTATATGCTGGCCAGTTTTCATCCTGACACCTTCTCCTCTCCATCCTATAGGCATGTAGTAACCTTGAGAAGGGACATCATCAAATCTCCATGGCATCCAGTAGATAATGAGTTAAAATGTAGGAAACAATATCGAAGCTAGGAATATTTGTACATTTTGACATTTAACAAGAATATTTCTTACATATTGTTAGCCCTCATAGAGTTTTACTTGATATATTTCTAAACATGGAGCAATTCATTCCTATTTTGTCACTTTAGGCTTAAGGGACACATAATGTACCTATGCACCAGCATAAAATTCACTTGTCTTTTTTCTACCATATGAATTATTGCTTAGAACATTGTGGAGCCACAAAATGCTTTAATGCTTTATGTTTCTACGTTTATTTATCCCTAGGTAGCAACTTTCATGGAAGTGTGAGGAATATTGAGAAATTGTAGAATTTATATGGAAAAATGACATCTTATGTGAAAAAGTCTTTTTTCTTAAGAGTTCCAGAAACTAAGATTCTAAAATATCTGCAAAATGCCCAGTACTCAGGTTCTTCTTCCATCTCCTGTGAAAGCCTCTCTCTGTCTGTCTGTCTGTCTGTCTGTCTGTCTGTCTCTGTCTCTGTCTCTCTCTGTCTCTCTCTCTCCCTCGCGCCCTCTCTCACCCTAGGAAAAACTTTGTTCATATACTTTGGAGGAAATGAGGTTCTTGTCATCTTCAATATAATTTAGCAAACAGAGAACAGCAATATTACCCATAAGCCCTCTTGTCACTTCTGGTGCTTGAAGCTTCCTAATTCCTTTCCATTCTTTCAAGGATTGGAAACTCAAGGGCAGCTAGACTATTTAACTCGTTCTGCCTCTTGGTAACAATAGCAGACTCAAGAGTTTGAGAAAGCATTAGTATTTTGTCACAATCAGAGATTTTATGTTCAAGAACAAGATAGAGGTTGGCTTAGTGGTCTTGAGAGGACTGCATCCTCCAAAATGAAGCGCTGCTGAGGCCAGGACAGCCTAGATAGGGCTAGAGTCCTACGGACTGGAGGAAAATCCTGTAGACAAAACCAACCATTAAAAGCCATCACTGAATTGTTTTTTATCAATCACCCACAAGGTTACAACATAGTCATGCCACAGAGAAAGGAACATTGAAATAATTCTAGATTAAATAATATTTTTGGGATTTGCAGGCATTTTTATAAAGTTTGGGAATTTTGGCTTTAATGCATATCTGTTGAAGGGTAATTAAAAATTCAAAGCCATACTGACATCTTTTTTTTTTTTCCATTTTGAGGCAAATTTATAAAGTTTTAATGTAGCTTAGTGCATATCCATTGGTTTATTGAAAATGAACACTCAAATATCTCTACTAATATAAAAATTAATGTCTTTACAATTATTTTGTGTCAACTGTACACCCACAATCAGCTACTATTATGAATAAGAATGTAGTTGAACAATGTCTGGTGTTTTGATGGTTATATAAATGGGATACTTTAGCATTTCCTTCATGAATACTTGTTTTCTAGTAGCTGTGACTTTACTTTTTGCATATTTCAGCTGTCATAGAGATCTTTCCCACCCCTTTCTCTTTCTATCTCTCTCCTTTTCCTTTCCTCTCCTCTCCTCCCCTCTCCTCTCCTCTCTTCCTATGCCTCCTCCTTCTCCTTTTCTTCCTCCTCCTCCTCTTCCTCCTCCTCCTCCTCCTCCTCCTCCTCCTCCTCCTCCCCTCCTCCTCTTCTTCTTCTTTCCGTCTTCTTCTCTCTTTCTTCTTCTTCTTTCTCTCTCTCTCTCTCTCTCTCTCTCTCTCTCTCTCTCTCTCTCTCTCTCTCTCCAGTTCTGTACCTGCTGACCACTATGCCAATGTGTCACTATTGTTGAAATCTGTGATTATTCAAATAATAAGGAGAAGATCACTGGTATCAGAAATAAACCAGAAGCAACTTTATTCATCTTGGGAGAACACTCCTAACAGGATAGGGACACCGACTGCCTAGGGAGCTTACATTGCAACCCTGGGGGTAGAGAGTAGCCTCCCTTTAAAGCATACAACCACAACCAGATGTCCAGGGGATGATTAAGAAAGAACTTGGTTCAGGGTGTGTCTGTCTTTACAGCAGGATATCTGTTTAAGCTCAGGATTAATTGACAATTTAACAGTAATTTTTCATTCTTATCTGCTATCTCATGCCTTGCAGATTTTACCTGTAACTAAGGTGAATCAAGGGCAAAGGGCATGCTGTTCTCAGTTAATATAATCAAGACAGTCAACAATCACATTCAGGATTTGTGTGCCTTAGCTTGGAGGATGATAACACCAATGTCCCTCTTTACATCCTTTACTGGTTAACAGACAGTCATGAAACACCTGAAGAAGCAAGAATGGCATTGGGTTTCAGGCCCTGGGGATATGAGTTCAGTGTTGACCCTGCCAGCAAGATGGAACTTCTTCCTTAGATGGCAGGACCAAGAAAACTGTCCCCTGAAAACTATAATAGTTAATTCATTTTTCAATAGAATAACAGTCCTCTTTCAAATGATTGGCTCATATAAATAAATTGGCTCCTAACATTCTACACATCATTATGAATATATTTTTTTAATATTTCATTAATAAATGCTGGTGACTGAGATCATAACTTAGATATACACTTAATTTTATATAAAACTGACAAGTAATTTCCAAAGATGATTGTGCTTTTTTATATTGCTACCAAAAACTGTTTAGTGTTTCCATTGTCCATAACTCATTAATATCACAGTGCTTTGTTTTTCAAGCTTTGACATTGTAGTGAGCACAACCTAATATATTGTTATGGGTAGCATTTTTATTTATGTATGGGATAATTTTGAAAATAATTTCACATGGTGTTCTGGTTCAAATCTAATGTTATTATTTTAATAGATTATTTCTTGCATTGAACTTTAGAAAAGAGTTGCTGAAATATGGGTTCTTTATTGGTTCCGTTACTAGTAATGTTTCTTTGCTTTTATTGTTAATAGTTGTTCATTTAAATATATTCTAAGCAATTGAATTTTGTAACTTTGTAAAAACTCAGTTTAGAGATGTAAATATACAAAACAAACATACTTACTTTAAAGACTCAACTTACTCTTTGTTTTGAAAGTTCACTTAAAGAGGATGCAGGCAGTCCAGGTGAGACTTGATAGGGTGAAGTCAGATGTTAGGGGAGGAGGACTCCCCTTTCTGAGGACTAGAGGAGGAGGGAGAGGCCACGAGGGAGGGAGAGAGGGAGAGGCCACGAGGGAGGGAGAGGCTATGAGGGAGGGAGAGGCCACGAGGGAGGGAGAGGCTATGAGGGAGGGAGGATGAGATCAGGAGGCAAAGAGGGACAGGGCAACAATAGGGATGTAAACTGAACAAATTAAAAATAAAAATTTTTAAAAAGAAAATTTGCTTAAAATTTAGAGTCAACCTAAAAATTTTTGCATAAGTTAATTCATTAGTAGAATATGATACAATCTTAATATTTTTTGTTATCTTTGATTATACTTTGTCAATCAATTAAAGTATTTTTTAAAAAAACTTTCTAATGTTTTTCATGGTCTGAAATTTTTTACTCTACCAACTTAAGCTCCTTTGGTTACATTTATTCTGAGATGTTTATATTTATCCTATGTAAATAATACATATTTCCTGGTTTCCTTTTGTGTATGTTTGTCATTTGTATGTAGAAAAACTACTAATATTGTAGGCTATTTTTGCATCCTTATATTTTACTGAATATATTCATAAGCTGTAGTAAATTTCTGCTAGAACCTTTAGGGTCTTTTTATGTACAGGGTCATATCATCTGTAAATAGGGACATAATGATGTCTTCTCTCAGTTGTATCCCCTTATGTCTCTCACTCATCTTATCTATCTAGATAAGGCTTCATATACTGAAATAACAGGAGAGAGGAGAATGGGCATCCTTCACTTATTTCAAATTATAATAAGAATGTTTGATATTTCCTACATCCAGCATATTTTGTCTGTGAACTTTCTATAAATTCCTTTCATTATGTTGAGATGTGTCTTCTATCTTCCTAGACTTTTTCATAGCTTTTTTCCATGAAAGGACTTTGGCTTTTGTTAAAGCCGTTTTCTTTATCCATTTAAATAATCAGGTGGTTTATTTCAACAAACCATGTATGTTTATTATATGATTATAATTAATATGACATTATTATATGTAATATATATAATTATATTACTATAAGGTCAACGTATGTTGTAGATTACAGTAATCAGTTTATGTATATGGAAACATCTCTGCACCTTTCAAAGGATGTCAACTTGATCATGGTAGATAATGTGTGTGTGTGTGTGTGTGTGTGTGTGTGTGTGTGTGTGTGTGTGTTCGTGACTTTTGTTTTCACATATTTTATTAAATACATTTGTTTACATGTTCATAAAGATATCATTGTGTAAATTTCATTTTTGTTGGATCATTGTTTGTCTGTAGTATCAGAATAATGTTGGCTTCATAAAAAGAATTTGGAAATATTCTTTGTTTTACTTTTTTTGGAAAAGTTTGAGAAATAGAAGTACTGATTTAAGTTCTTGGGAATTCTGTACACAAGTTTCTGGTTCTTGGCGTATTTTAGATGGGAGAGTTAAAAATATTGCGTATCTCTCATTGGATATTTTAGGTATATTTAGGTTATTTATTTTATCCTAGTTTAGCTTTGATATGCTTGATCTATCTAGAAATTGATTCATGTCTTTCATATTTTCAGTTTGGGACAGTATACATTTTAAATGCACGTCTTTCCAGTTTTCTAAAATTCTCCTTTTCCTTTGTAATGTCCCCATTTCCAACTCTAATTTGTTTTTTACATGGATATAACATGGCATAGTGAGACTTTAGGAGTAATAGCCATGTTTTGTCTTGAGTGGCAGAGAAGTATATGTGGCTTACCAAAATCTTGCAATTAAAAATGTACAATTTTTATAAAATACAATACATACATCCAAAACCAAGTCTAAAGAGGAATACCATTATGAAATGAAAACTAAATGAATGAAAATTAAAAAAGAATGAAAAATGTAATAATCAATTTTATTTATTCCTTAAATTATTTATTTATTTTTTTTAGTTCTTGCAATGTGTTTTTATTGTTTTTTTTTCTTCTCACCCAACATCTCTTAGAACTTCTTGCCCTCAACTCTCTTAAATTTAGTGCTCTGTCTCTCTTTTCCCCCCAAATCACAAGAGCCCCCAAAAAGTATAAATAGGGAAAAAGGTAAATAAGAAAAAAATTAAAAAGATACAAAAAGTCCACAAAATACCATCGAGTTCCCTTATTGTTATATAACTGAGAGTGTGCATGGGGCCTGCATTGGACTGTGGTTGATGTGTTTAGTGACATTCCTTTACAGAAAACTGATTATCCTTTCTTAGAAGGCAATTTTCTTTTTGGTTATGTGTTAGTTACGATGCCCATGTACCCCCTCTCAGCGCTGGAATCTTGCCTGGATTAATTGAGACTATGCAGGTCTTGTGTATGCTTCTGTTGATTCTGACAGCTCGTTGTCTCTTCAAGATACTTTTTCCTTGGATCTTTCTACCTCTTTTTGATGGTTTAAATAACATTGCTTCCCCTAGGCTCATATATTTGAATGTCTAGTCATCAAGGAATGGCACTACTTGAGAAGGATTAGGCCATGTGGCCTTGCTGGAGTAGATGTGACTTTTTGGCGGAAATGTGTCACTGGAGGTGGGCTTTGAGGTATGAAAAGCCCAAGCCAGGCCCAGTGGCTCTCTCTCTCTCTGCTGCCTGGAGATCTGGATGTAGGAATCCCAGCTCCTTCTCCAGCACTGTTTGCCTGTATGCCTCCACACTCCTTACAGTGATAATGAGATAAATGTCTGAGACTGTAAGCAATCCGCAATTAAATAATTTCTCTTATAAGAGTATCCTTGACCATGGTATCTCTTCAGAGCAGTAGAATACTGTTTATGGCAGTTGACATTCATATATATATGATCTTTGATGGAGAAGTTTTTATGAAATCGTCTCATTTAAGACTGAGGAGTGCTCCAAAGTGTCTCACTGTCTATACAATGTCCAGTATGGCTCAATGTGTATTTACTATCTACTGTAAAAAAAAAAAAAAAAAAAAAAAAAAAAAAAGAAAGAAAGAAAAAAAAGAAGCTTCTCTGATTAAGGGTCAGTGAGGCTCTACTGTATAAATATAAAAATATGTCATTAAGATTAGCTCTGTTACTATAGGAGGTTTTCCCCAAGGCCTATGACCAACATCATCTCCTACTCTTGGGCACTTTTGCAGTGTTAAGTAAGGGTTCCATCTCATGAAATAGTTGTCAAAATCAAAGTTTAAAAATAGGTGTTCACTATAATAACATTTGCATCACTAGTGCACTAGAGTGTTTTTCAGGGAGATCATTTTTGTAGGTCACAACGCTTGTATCTGGGTAAAACCATAATTACATTTTCCCTTTAGTAGTTTTGTAGCATACCTTTCAGTACCATGAATTCTAGTCATTAGGGATGAAACTTTTAGTCACATATGAGCTCAATTCATTTATGTAAGTCTTATCTTCTGCAATACCGTCTAACCCTTACATTGTACAAGGTAGTCAATAGCCTTTTTGGCTCTTGAAATCTGTGGACAGTGACACAATAAAATATTCCTCATATATGTTGTGAGAGGTCTTACTTGGGGCATAAGGTGTCTAGATGGATTATGCACTCCAATTATTTTGTGACTCCATTTAGACTCATTTCATATATGTATATATTTTAGGAAGCTTCTACAGTAGTAAGTTTTAACATAGGTATATAGATGGCCTTTAGAATTAGTTATCAACCCCACACTCCCTTTACTCTTCCCCTCCTATTTCCTTCAGTATTTAATCCTGAACAACAACAACAAAATAAGGATATTAAAAGGTACAAAGGAAAAGAATAAATCACATATAAAGTGAGGCCTATTGGAAGACTACCAGCAACACCAAACATTTCCTCCTCTTTCTCCTTTTCCTCTATGCACTTTACATCCCTATCACAGTGCCCTCCCTCCTCTCCTCCTGGCCCAGTTCACTCTCCCTTCCCCCTTTTCCACCTCCACTTCTCCTCAGAAAAAGGGGAGCCTTCCTACCATCCCATCCTTCTCTGACATATCACGTCCAATATGGACAAAGCATATCATCTTCCTCTGAGGCTTGACAAGCTAGCCCACTTAGTGGGGAAGTGATCCAAAAAACAGGTAACAGAATCCATGTCAGAGACAGCCTCCACTCCTATTGCTAGGTGACCTTCATGAAGAACAAATTGCCCATCAGCTACCTATGTGTAAAGGGGCCTTGGTCCAGTCAATGAAAGATTTTTAGTTGGTGGTTCAGTCTCTGTGAGCCCCCAAGGTCCTCAGTTAGTTGACTCAGTTGGTCTTCTTGTGGAGTTTCTGGCCCCTTCTGGTCCCTTTATTTTTTCCTCAACTCTTATACAAGGCTGTCTGCCTCTGCTTATTGGTTGGCTGTGGGTCTTTTCATCTGTTTCAATATGCTGTAGGTTGGGGCTTCTCTTGTCTACTAGCATAGAAGAGAATCATTAGTATTGTTAGGGGTTGTCTCTCTACTATGGTAGGGGTCTCAAGTTGGGCCAGTCATTGTTTGGCCTTTCTCCCAGTTTTGCTAGGGATAGTAATATACAGAATATATAGTAATATACAGAACACCTGATATTTCAATGGAGTTTCTAAATGCCAGAGGGGCCTAAATGGATAGTGTATAAGCTCTGAGAGACCAAAAATTCCAGCCCATATTACTATCACCAGAAAAGTTATCAATCACAACAAATGAAGGAAGAAAAAATTCTACAATAAAACTAAATTTAAGCAATTATGTTCTGTTAACATAGATCTACAGCAGCAAGGAAGAGGACAAATCCACCCTTAAGAGGTTAACTACACCAAGGAGGACACCAGAACTAACTGATGCAAAATCCATAAATTAAAAGAAGGGAAAAGCATTTCAAGAAGAAAATAATAAGAATCAATAACTCCTGTTCATTAGCAACTCTCAATATTAATGGTGTCAATACCCCAGAATAAAGATCCAGACTAGCAGATTGCATTAGAAAGCGTAATCCATCATCTAAAAAATGTCCTTCACCTAAGAAGGTTGGTAATGGGAAGGAAAAGGATATTCCAAGAAAATGGATCCAAGAATCAAGCATATCTAGTTATTTCAATATCTGACAAAATAGATTTCAAAACAACACTAATGAGACGAGATAGTGAAGGAAACAGCATACTCATTAAAGACAAAGTTTACCAAGAGAAGATTAAAATTCTCAACATTTGTACCATTTTTTCTAATTTTATTGAATTTGATTCTCTCTTCTTTATTGATTTAGCTAAAGTTTGTCCTGCATACAACCTTTTCAAGAACTGATTCTTTTCTTCATTCATTCCTTGTGTTGTTTTTTTTGTTTTATATCTATATCATTAATTTCTGTACTGACTTCGACTATTTATTCCTTTCTACTCTTTTTTTATTTTTATTTGTTATTATTTCCCCCATGAGATTCAGCTGGATAACTGTGTTATCCTTTTAAATATATTTGTAATGGTTTACTGTTATACACAGACTGACCCGTAATACAGAAAAAATTCATTTTGTAGTAGATGGTAATAAATATAGAGACCTAAAAACCTATCAGTGTCCTGAGAGTAAGCAACTTCAGGATGCTGAGCAGTAACTACATCATCTACGTCGTTGTCTTTCTTCCTAATGATGGGTATCATTTGAGATGAGGAGACAAAGTTTCTAATCTCCAGAGGTGATGGATGACTCCAGCGAAACTGTGATTTCTGACAGCAGTAAAACATTGTACATTAAAATTCACAGCAGTTTTCAAGGCATGCACAAGAGCTGTGAAAACTCAAGTGAGAAAAAAATCCAAGCATGGAGAGAAAGAGAAAGAGGAGGGGCGAGAGGTGAATATGAAACTCCCATTTAAAGCTTATGATCTATTGGGGATGCATAGGTGCAGGGTGTGGGAGGGAGGGAATGCTGTCTTTAAATATGTGGTCCCTTGTAAGCTGATTGACTACACATGCCAGGGAAAGGCCATCATCCAAGATTATAGGGTCAGCACAAATTGAGTTTGATGAATTTTCAATAGAAGATGATACAAAGCTTGGTGTGTAGGAAAGGAAGAAATCTCAGAGGAGTTAGGAAATGGCTAAATATGCTTAAATACACTGTATGAAATTCTGAAATAAGTAATTAAAAATCCACAAATAAGACTTTTTTTTTTTTTTTTTTTTTTTTAAAAGAAAACTTCAACAGTCCTTAAATTCATTTCTTTGGGTGAATGTCGTGGACCTTTAAACTATTTCTTGTTTATTTGTTTAATTTTGCCTGTTTATGATTACAGTTAACTCTATTTCAACAGTTTATATCTCAGAGCTATTAAAAAAATTACTGTCTAATTTCACTGTATTTATTTGTATGTATTGAGTTACGTATATGTGCATATGCTTGTTCACATGTGGGTAGAAGAGGCATCATATTCACCTAACCATTCCTCTAACACTTACTTTCAGCTCTTTCACTGGGACTTGAGGTAGAAAATAGGCCAGATTGCTATGATGACAGTCAATTTTTCCATCTTGTAGTTATTAATTAATGAACTTATATATCATTATTATTTCATCAGGAATTGTAGACAAGTAAAATAACATTAAAAAGAATGATGACATTGTAATTGTGTAATATTAGAAGAAATTTGTACAGTGATTTACCACTAAGAATCAGTTCACTTACACAGAGAAGATTGAAAAAAAAAACCCAATTCTAATCTATTTTTACATATTTTAAATATTTTACTTTACCACAGGTACATATTAATATTAAAAATTCTAATTACATATAATTTTAATTATATTATTTTCTTTTTTATTCTACCCATAGATACTTTACATGAAAACATTAAGGAATGTTAGCCTGTCATCCTATTTATTTTTAATTAAGCTTCATGATGTCATGTTTTATTTCTTCTTAATTAAATATTTCTGTCACATTAGTTTAAATTTGATAACTCTTTTTTCTCATTAATTTGACCTTTACTTCAATATTTTCAATATTTGAAATAAATTATTTATACTATTATACTTTTATTACTAGTATGGTTCATAACAAGGTAATCTTGTCTTCTCTTTATTGGTGTTTTCTTTCTGTTTGTGTTTTACTCAGTCTTTTGGCTTGTCCACCAATTTTTTTAAATCTTTTAAAGAATTGGTTTCCTCTTTAATTTTTTCCTATTTTATTTGTTTTCATGTTGTTTGTTTCTTTCCAGCTAGTCTAGTAAAACTATAGACAGTGATTTGGGGACATTTTTCTATTATGATATAAACATTTAGCATTCATAATTTCTTGAAATCTTTTCTTTCATTTTACTAATTTACTAATTCAATTCAAAATCCTTATGTTTTTTTACTCTGAATACATATTTAATTAATTATTTCTATATACTAAAATGTGCTTGTTTGATGCAACAGGCCATTAACATTGTGTTTGTGATGATTAATATTTATTTTCTGTATGTTCTACTCTAAACATGTTATAAAGTAGTAATTCACAATTAAGAAACTCACTGAAGTTTATTTTCACAGCAGCTAATTTTGTGTCATAGGAAACAGTGCATTTTCTGCAATCCTGAATGTGTAGTCTACATACTTTGGATATATTATTTAAATGTCAGTTTTCTAAGTTGGCTAAAGATATTCAAATGTCATTTTCCTGGTACATTGCTTTATATTTATGATATATTTATATAAGTACAAATATTTTTAAATATATGTTTATGTTTATCAATGAATATGGTGCTATCATTGACTATTCAAACAGTGGAGCAGAAAACAAACATTTAAAAATATCAGTGCCAAACATTTGATATAAAATAAACTCCATTTTATAAAATGTTATCTTTGCTTTACATAATGTTATTTGGAAGAAATTTAGAAAAAATTTATACTTTTTAAAATATTTTCTTGTCTAATACACTAATTTGTTTTATTGATCTATTTTCTATGTTTCCAATTTTTTTTTCATTTTTGAACATTTTGAATCCCATAAATATAAACCTTAAGATGTATGTTATCTATTTGACCTTTTTTAATTGACTTTTTTTTTACTTTTAAAATTCCATTTATTTTTTCCTTATTTTTCTTCTGTTTTACACATATATTTATATTATTACACACACTCTAACACACCTTTATTTATTCCTTATAATATATTTTATTAATTTGTTCATATTACACCTCAATATTTATCTCATCCCTTGTATCCTCCCATTTTTCCCTCCCTCCCACTTTCCCATTATTCCCCTCCCCTATGACTATTCCTGAGGGAGACTTCCTCTCCCTTTATATGCTCATAGGGTATCAAGTCTCTTCTTGGTAACCTGTTATTCTTCCTCTGAGTGCCACCAGGTCTCCCCCTCCAGGGGACGTGGTTAAATATGAGGCACCAGAGTACGTGTGAAAGTCAGACCCCATTCTCCACTCAACTGTGGAGAATGTCCTGTCCATTGGCTAGATCTGGGTAGAGGTTTGGCCAAGGACAATATGTGCATACATTTATTTTTTAACATAATTTAATTAGTACACATTTAGCTTTATATGTCATGTGTGTGCATGAGGCTGTCTACATAACCTACGCACATGTGTGCAGGTGCCCAGGAAAGTCAGAAGCGGATGTTAAATGCTCTGGAACTAATGTATAGGAAGTTCTGAGCCACTGGGGTGGATTCAGGTCCTCTGAATAAGCGACGAGTGCTTTTAGACTGTGAGCGATCTCACAAACCACTCTAGTTGAATTTCGAACTACCAAAGTATGCAACAAACACAAACATGCCTGTGATACACATACGTATATGCAGATAAACATACATATAAAAACTTAAAAACATATTTTGTCGTAGTTTCTGGTTTTTTTTCCTACAATTTTCCTTTCACTGAAGAAATT
Source organism: Acomys russatus (assembly GCF_903995435.1). Classification (NCBI taxonomy): domain Eukaryota; kingdom Metazoa; phylum Chordata; class Mammalia; order Rodentia; family Muridae; genus Acomys; species Acomys russatus. Next base: position 50,326,073 of record NC_067148.1, on the reverse strand, counting down.
TATTATCATTTAATGCATTTCAAATGTACTGTTTTTTAACTTATGGATCCGATTCAAATAAGTGGTTTGTTAAATCTTTTTTTTTTTAAGATTTATTTATTTTTTTATGTATACAGATTTCGTTATAGATGGTTGTGAGCCACCATGTGGTTATTGGGAATTGAACTCATGACCTTTGGAAGAGCAGTCAGTGCTCTTAACCTCTGAGCCATCTCTCCAGCACTCTGGTTTGTTAAATCTTTATACATTTTTTTTTCACTTTTTAAAATTTTATTAATTTGTTCCTATTACATCTCAATTGTTATCCTATCCCTTGTATCCTCCCATTCTTCCCAATTTTTATTGTAGTTGGTCAACTCAAATTTTATGTAAGTTGACTAGTTTTGTATTTGTCTGTATTTTACTTCTTTTTCTCTTGAGACGAAATCACAGGTTTGTTTTTTCCCTTTTTCTGTCTTTCTTTCTTTCATGTTTTTGTGGACAAGTTTGGAGTTTAGTGGAGTGGGCATTGTGAGTGTTGTATAATCTATACACTGAGGTCTGAAAACATTCTATAAACTCTCAGGTGTACATTTAACAGTCAATAAACCTGGTTAACAATGTATATTCAGATATCCTACAATATTATTGAGCATTGTAAATTTTATGTTAAATAAAAGAGATGAGTCATAAAAGACTACATGTTATATGATTTGATTTATATGATGCTAAAAATAAGTAAACATATGGGCAGAAAGTAATTAATGCTTGCCTAAGGATGGGTAATGTGGTAATTGTAGTGAGATGTTATGGTATCAGGTTTCTTTAGGAAGCAATGAAAATATTCTAAAATGAGTTGTCAAAAAGATTGCATATACCTGTGAATACACTAACATAACTATATACCTTAAATGAGCAAAGTATTTAAGTAATATTCCTTTTGTTTCTATTTTACAGAATAGTTTGAAGAGGATTGACATTATCTCTTCTCTGAGGTCTGGTAGAATTCTGTGCTGAATCTATCTGGCCCTGAGCTTTTTTTGTTGGGAGGCTTTTGATGACTTCCTCTATTTCCTTAGGTATGATACGATTATTCAATTTGTTTACCTTGATTCATATTTGGTAGTTGTTACCAATCAAGAAAATTGTCAATTTCATTTAGGTTTTCAATTTTTGTGGCGTATAGGCTTTGGAGTAAGACTTGATCAATCTATTTATTTCCTCAGTGTCTGTTGTTATGTCTCCCTTTTCAGTTCTGATTTTGTTTATTTGAATACTCTCCCTCTCCTTTTAGTTAGTTTGGCTAAAGGTTTGTCAATCTTGTTGATTTTTGCAAAGAACAAGCTATTTGTTTTGTTGATTCTTTGAATTGTTTTCAATTTATTGAGTTCAGCTCTGAGTTTGATGATTCCCAAGGGACTACTCTTCTTGGGTGTGTCTGCTTCTTTTTATTCTAGAGATGTCAGGTGTGCTGTTAATTTACTAGTATGGTATCTCTCAAGTTTCTTTATAAAGGTACTTAGTGCTATGAACTTTCCTTTTAGTGCTGCTTTCATTGTGTGAAAAAGTAAAAGGAATTCTAAATTATATTAGTGCAGTCTCGATTTTACCATCAGTCACATGAGTCATGCAACTGTAATCACAGTCTTCCTTTGGCCATCCATATCACTTCTGATCTTTCCCAAGACTATAATAACTTCCCTCTAGACATTACTCAGATTTATGTCTTCCTTATTCTTCTTGAACTCCCAACTAATAGAGTAAAAAACTCAACTGGCAGTACATTTGGGTTCATTGCCTATTTGTTAAAATATTGATATGGATTTGATGTTTATTCACAAGACTGCTTAAAACAATTTCCTAAAATAAAATCATTTAGCTTAAATATAAAAAAAAAAATGAAACAAATTTAGACCTAGAATATAGAGTTTAGAATAGCATCCATCTGAAAAGATAACAGCAAGGATTTTATTCAATTTTATTTAAACTAATTTATTGTGATTTTACACCTTTGAAATAAACATTTTCTTTGAGTTCACTGCAGCAGTTTACATTAAAATGAACACTTAATAGTTTGTAATGAATGCCTAGATGAAAGAAGTTTTGCTCTTTCATTTGATGGATTGTGTCCTGCCACAGTTGCCAGTGGATTTTATTTGACCTTTCTCCTTAACTCTCATTCATCTTAAACCTTTTGTCACATGAATGACAGGCCATCATGATGTGATGGAAGACAAAACTTCACCTTGTCAGATAAATGTGATGAAAACATTTTTTAAAAATGTTTGTGATTTGGAAGACAGCTTAGGGTAACTTATATTGTGACATTAAATGTATAAGAATAAAATTTATACACCCAAGTTTACTATTGGAATAACTTCAACTTCAATAATACATACAAAATCATAATGGTGAGATGATATTTCTGACAGATTTTGGAAGAATGACAAGAGGCAGAATTTCCTTTTAAAAGTTATTGTGACACTAACAGTTTAAAGTTTAATTGTATGTGTGCACATGTGTATGCGTGTGTGTGTGTATGTGTGTGTGTGTGTGTGTGTGTGTGGTTTGTGCCTGTGTCTATGGTACACTGTATTACTTAACAATTTTTATTAATTTTAGGAATTAAAAGGAAATACAATCTCTGGAGATTTCCACCAAACTTTAATTCCTTGGGACTTCTGAAACTGTTGGAAATTATGATGAACCTGAAAATGGGTGGTTTTATATTCTTTAAGCAGAAAGCATCTGTCTGTTCACAGAAGAGACACTGCTGAAGTTAATAAAACAGTAGATTTTCTCATCTTTTGTAGGACATTTATCTCATACAAAGTTTTTTTTTTTTTATAACAAAGTCCTCAAAGATATTCTGTTCTGTGTGTTTATGCCAATAGACAGAGGCCATTCATACTGTGAATCAATGAACTCATTTCTTATTTTGGCAGGATCAGCAGTGATTCAGGAGTAGAATATGGCTACAGAGTGAAGACATTGACCTGGCACATTTTTCTCTCTTCCTTAGTGAGTTTATCTTTACCCATGGAGGAACAGGGAAATATGAACGACAGAATCATTACAAGAGAGAAGACCTATTGCCGTAGAACACAAACGGAGAGAAGTTGACACCTGAGTCTTTTTAATCTCAGGTGCTAGAATTTGAAAATAAAGTATTTCCAAAATTATCAATTATAAAAACCCACAATAGATTACATGAATACATAGAAAAAAGATAGATATTGATTTACATTCAGAGTTTTAGACTCACCAAGATAGGAAAGCTGTTTTCTCCAATGTCGCCAAATACAAATAGCCAAAACACTATAAATGTAACATTTATAATATATTGTTTTTGAATAATAGAAAATATAAACAAAGATTTCATCTTCCTAAATTTAATGTAAGCAAATTAAGGATAAATGAATACAGGAAATATATGTAGTTATGCTTTCTTTCCATTGTTGACTTATCTACAAAATTTTCATAATTAAAAATGATTATTTTTAATGAGAATATCATATAAATAGTAATACAAATTGTACAAAATAATGTTAGTATTAAAATAATTGAGTTCTGTTTTTATAATCTTCTTTTAATCTGTAAATAACAGTTTTTTTTGTCAAATGATATTCATTAGTACAGATTAATTGTAACAATGACATTGTATTTAGTTACTTTAAATAATATGAATATTCCTAAAAGTATATTACATGGCACTACTATTCTCTTTTGCTCCTTCTAAAACTTACTAGCCCAAGGGGCATGTCCCACGAAAGCCTTCACTTACCAGGAAACTGGGACAGAGGGGAGGACATCCTATTGGGACTCTAAATGAGAGAAGCATGGGAGAATAGCAAAGAAGAAGGATCCAGAGGGTCCTAGAATCCTACAAGTAGAACATTATGATAGGCAGATTTGGGCCCAGGGGTCCTGCTCAATCTAAGGCACCAGCCAAGGACAACACAGGCAGTAAAGTTTAAACCCCTACCCAGATCTAGCCAATGGACAGAACATTCTCCACAGTTGAGTAGAGAGTGGGATGTGACTTTCTCACGTACTCTGGTGCCTCACATTTGACCATGTCCCCTGGAGGAGGAGACCTGGTGGCACTCAGAGGAAGGACAGCAGGCTACCAAGATGAGACTTGATACCCTATGAGCATATACAGGGTGAGGCAATCCCCCTCAGGAACAGTCATAAGGGAGGGGAATAATGGGAAAATGGGAGGGAGAGAAGAATGGGAGGATACAAGGGATGGGATAACCATTGAGATGTAACAAGAATAAATTAATAAAAAAAATTTAAAAAACTTAAGTAAAATAATAGCTTTAATTACTTAATACACTCCTTAATACAAGTATCATTAGGGCTGCCCATATGCCCTTGGGTATTTGACCATCCGCTGGGACATAGGGAACTTGGAAGTAACTTAAAGTTGGCAGATATATTTGATTTCAATGGGACATAGAGGTGAATTATGGATGAGTAAATTCTCAAATGATAAAATAATATAAGTAGCACATATGTTGAACTTGCAATTATTTTATCATCACCTATCATCCCTCTCTCTCTCTCTCTCTCTCTCTCTCTGGATTATCATCTTTTATTAATGAGTGTATCTGAGCATGCTCATGATTGTAGGTCCAAGGTAAACACGCACATGGAAGCCAGAAGTTGATATCAGGTGTCTTCCTTAACTGCTCTCCCCTTATTTTTTGCTCATTGTTGCTTATATTCTGCAAGCTGAACATTTATGATTCAAATGCTTCAATCATTACTTTCTTGCTACCAATATTATGTTTCAATATTATGGTAGATTTGGAAAAATTTAACTTATAAATTGCAATCAACTGCTCCAAGATTATTGAGGAAAGATGATATACTTTAATCACCTAGCAATTAAAAAATATGTTAACAATCAAGAATATGCAAATTAAAGTATTACTTTTTTTTCTGGGATTTCATATGCACGATGTGACTAAGATCACCTAAGTTAAAAGAATACACATCAAAACATCATCTTCTAACTAATACTCATATTTTATATCTAAGAAGTATAAATATTCATAGATATAAGTAGTTTAACCAAGCATTTCAAAACATAAAATAATTAAATGCTATCATGTATTTTGTCACAACAACAAGTAACCTCATACAAAATGTATGCTTAAGACAAATAAAAAAAAAGAATGATTTAAGCTCAAACGTAACAAAATGCAAACAGCAACACAGTCTGAGAGGACTATTCCACAGAAAATTATTCCTTTGGACACCCAAGATTTCAGGAGTAGTTCTCAGAAAACACCCTAGAAATGTTCTTTCATGCATGTTTTAAAATATTCTCTGTTATTACACAAACTAGTACATTGAAAGCAATAAAGCTCCTTAAATAAATATTTTGCTGGAAAATATAACTTAAGATATTAATTCATGAACAAAAACATGATTTGGAAAAAACCCTTTTAATATAAACTGCAGGTAAAACTCATATAGCTTTCATTAAACTTGTTAGTAGACACTCAGATATCTATACTGGTGACGTAAGTACTGACATAATTGCTTCTGTTGTTGACGTCACAAGGAATGTTCCACGAGAAGCTCAGACTAAATAAATCTGAGCTACCATTTCAGCACTCACCTTATAGTATATGGATGTTTGTTTACAATTGAATAAATTGTTTCTATTGAAAAGTTTTCAGAGGAGTCCTTCAGGTCTTTTATATACTAAGAGATATTTTCTTCTTGTTTCCAAACTATAAGGGACTAAGATATTCATATCATTTCTTTTTTTTTTTTTCTGAGATTTTGAGATATAACCAAGATGATTATGACAAGAAAGAAGAGGCCACAACTGGCAGGAAATATAGTCAGCATAATTGTGAGGAATGTGGTCTCAATCCACTGAAGACTTCAGAGAAACTGAATTGAAAAGGAAAGTAAGGATGACTAAATTCAACAGATGTTTCCTTGAAAATGGTCTATGTCACATAAACTCACTGAGACAAGAGAGCTTCTCAGAGTCTATTTGAAACTCTATTGAGTAATATTCTTTTTCTTCTGTATGCTTAGATGTTTTTGTGCTACAAATGAAACTTCTTCTAATGAAGACCAACCCACCTCAGAGCCACAGGGCACTTCAGATAGCTGCTCTCAATGAAATACATATATATGCTACAAATATATGTATGTATGTATATGCTACACAGAGAAACCTTGTCTTGAAAAACTAAGAAGAGAGAGAGAGAGGACAGAGAGAGAGAGAGAGAGAGACAGAGACAGAGACAGAGAGAGAGAGAGAGAGACCTCTGTAAACAGCAGCTGCATACATATATGCCTGCAGGTATAAATTCACTCAAATTTTAATAGTTTTACTTGAAGTGAATAAAAAGAAAAAGAAAACCAGTTCTTTCAAAAGACGGAGGAGGGTCATTTTATGATGATAAGGTAATTTAAGATTGTCCCAAGAACTAAAACTATACACACACACACACACACACACACACACACACACACACAAAGAGGCAAAGCCATCATCCAAATACTAGCAAAACAAATCCATTAGCTCATTAAAGTATCATTCATCATGATCAATAGGTCTTTATTCTAGGTGAAAGAATGTTTCAATACATAAAACTGAAAAATATGCTATAATATTTAAATGGATGAATGACAAAATGGTCACCTCAATAAACATAAAACAATCTTTTACAAAATCTAAGATCTTTACACACACACACGTGCAATCTTTTCATAAAGTGTTAGAAGATATCAATACATTCTCTTATCATTTATAAAATTTAATGAAAATGGGTAATAAAATCACAGCAATTAAAAAATTACAAGAGAAGAAAAGCCACTGTGACATTGGGATGGACAGTAAGGCCTTTGACGAAACCACAAAAACATTTAAAGATATGGAAAAAATAGACTAAAGTAAAGACATCATAGTAAATATGTCTTAAAGAGCAAAATAGACAAAACCAGAGACAAGACTGCCTATATTACAAGGACATTTGCAATGTACATATATAATAAGGAGTTAATATTAAAAGTACATATGGAATTCAAACAATGCACACAGAAAGACAACTCAATTATGGTGAGCTAAGAGGATTGGAGGGGTGGCTTACTCAGGTAAGTGTTAGCCTTAGAAGCAAGATGATCTTAGCTAAATTTCCGGCACTGTGTGTTAGTATGTAACCATAAACCTGGTACTGAAGGCAGGAATGGAGATAGGAGTTTTCCTGAGGTTTGTCAGCCAGCAAAGCATAATTATAAAAGACCTCACCTCAAAAAAACATAGATCATGTTCTTGAGTATGGAAACATGAGGTCATTTTCTGGTCTCCATATGCATGTACAGAAAGGAAGAAATCCAACTGCACACAGCTGTACACACACAAGTGCACAGGCACATGCATCCCCACACACAGGGACCCAGATCATTATATCTCAACCTAAAATAATATGAATGATCAAGGTAAATGAGTGTTGAGAGATGTTTATTGCCAAGCTGTAGGAATTTGGTTTAATTACTGGGTCTCACATCAAACACACACACCTACTCTCTCTTTCTCTCTCTCTCTCTTTCTCTCTCTCTCTCTCTCTCTCTCTCTCTCTCTGTCTCTCTCTCTCTCTCTGTCTGTCTCTCACATACACACACTCACATAGATACACATGCATGCACACAAAAACACATAATGCTCGCATGCGTACATATACACACATGACACCACACACATTCACATGTACACACATACAGATAAAAGTACATTAAAAATGTGTAAATTGTTAAAAAAAAAATTGATCATCCTCAGTAGTTACCAGGAAAATGCAAATTAAAAGTACTAGGTGAAGTAACTACCAAATACTTATTGTATGACACCTGTCAACATGACAGAGAAAGAGAAACCCTTTTACAGAGTTGGAAAATTGTAAAATAAGACAGCCACATAGAAACTGTATGAAATTACCTCAAAACAATATAGATACCATACAATTTTATAATCAAGGAATTAGAATATTTTATACTTGCCAGGAAATAAGTATGTGAGAGACATCTTTACATGACTCATGCCTATAGTTTTGAAAACGGATCAGACATAGATAGAACGAAACTTAGAGTCAATGAACGAAACATTAAGGAAATGTGGTACTATGTCACAGTAATATTTTCATTCACACAGCATGAGTGCATTTGGGAGAAATTATGTTAACTGAGATAATGCAGACATGAAAGAGTAAATACTACTTTACAGTACACATATGTGAATGGAAAGTTAATTATCTCATATAAGTGGACAATAAATGACGGTTATTAAGGATTGCAGTTTGAGGGTTTAGATAAAAACACCTAACTATCATGTAGATAGAAGGAGGAACTGATTTCATTATGCCATGCAATGACAATAATTTGTATGTATTCTTGGAGAAGAGTGAGGCCAAGCATGAATTTTTGTGGCAGGAATGATAGATATTTTAGGTAATCTATACAATTCAGGCTGATTTGGCTATTGTAAAATTTGTTTTGACTTCAAAAGTACATTTCTACATTTTAGGTACAGACAAGTCCATGCCATTTCAGGAATATAATGATTTATACAAAACAGATATAGAAACCAAATATGATGGTGTGTGCCTATAACTCTGGCACTTGAAACTATGACACAAGAGCATCTCAGGTTTGAGGGTAGCTTGGGTTACAATGAGAGACTTTGTGTCAGACAAATACAGCAACTGGAAATGCTTTAAATTGGTAAATAGTTATTAACTATCAATGATAAATAATTTAATCATTAAAAACTTATGTACACTTTATATTACCATTGTGGAAGTGCTCATTGCAGTTTGAATTTTCCTTTTATCAATGTTATGTATAGAATGATTCTTTAGCTAAGATTCTATCTCTGATACTTTCTTCCTTTTGGGGCTGTTTGGGTCAGTGCATTTCTTGTGTTTGCAATTCTTGAATGGTGTGGGAATTAACTTAAAGTTAGTTTTTGCCTACCAAGCACAGAACTGATTAAGTTGTGTGTTTACTATGGCTGAGTTTGCATCCGTCTTTCAATACACTTGCATGCTTCCTCTTGTTTAAAGAGGGTTAACACACCAGCAGTTTCTACACCAAGTAAGGCTTAAATTGTCTCTAAAGACTAAACACTATAGCATGTATGAAATATGTGATGCTATAAGGAAAAATGATAATAGAAAAAACCTGACAAATTACAATTATTATAAATGAAGACTCTCATGTCTGTAATTCAGATTATAAAGATAGGTAAATAGATACACACAGAAGATTTGTGTGTGCTTCTGTGTTCTCTTTTGTTTAAATTGTATATAGGTACTTTGCACTACTGTTGTTTTACTATGTAATGGTTTCAAACAGTTAGTTTAGAATACACAACTGGTTCATCTTCTGAGATTCAAAGTTTTAGGACATGCATGATACCTTTTAGGGAAATATTTTCATTTAGATAACAACTTTTGGATGTGTTCAGTAAGATAGATCATTGTGTCTTCCTAATGAACATTCTTTGTGCCTGTGGCTGATAGTATGATTATTCTGTACCATATGGCTAGAACCACTCACTATAGTCCAAGTGGACTGAAAACTTCAACACAAAACCAGACAGACTAATCCTAGTGGAAGAGAAAATGAGAAGATCCCTGAGCTCATTGGCACAGGAGATAACTTCCTGAACAGAATACCAACAGCTCAGGCTCTAATATCAACAATTAATTAACAGAACCTCATGAAACTGAAAAGCTTCTGTAAGGCAGAGGACACTGTCAATTGAACAAAACAAGAGCCCACAGGTTGGGAAAATATCTTTACCAACCCTTCATCTGACAGAGGGGTAATATCCAAAATATCAAGAATTAAACACCACCAAACCAAATAACCCAATTAAAAGATGGGGTACAGAGCTAAACAGAGAATTCTCAACAGAGACATCTTTATGACCAAGAAGCACTTATAGAAATGTTCAATGTCCTGAGTCCTCAGAGAAGTGCAAATCAAACTGACTCTAAGATTCCATCTTACACCTGTCAGAATGGCTAAGATCTAAAACTCAAGTGACAGCACATGCTCGCAAGGATGTGGATCTAGGGTAATACTCCCTTGCTGGTGGGAGTGCAAACTTGTACAACCACTTTGAAAACCAATCTGGAGGTTCCCTCGTACCACTGTACCCATACAACTTCTGGGCATATCCCAAAAATATGCTCCACAGCACTATAAGGATACTTGATCAACTATGTCCATAGCAGGTTTATTTGCAATAGCCAGAAATAGGAAACAACACAGATGTCCCTCATCAGAAGAATGTATAAGGAAAATGTGGTACATTTACACAATGGAATACTACTTGGCTATTTAAAAAAAAAAAAACAAGGAAATTGTGCAGGCAAATGGATGGAACTAGAAAGCATCATCACGAGTGAGGTAACCCAAATCCAGAAAGAAACACTTGGATAAGCCCTTTAAATGGAGAGCCAGGATGAGGAAAATACTGTGATGAAACCACTGACATTTACTCATCATAAAGGCTTCATACAAACCCTAGTAAATGTCAAGCACTTATACTAACAAGTCACTGAGAGCATTGCAGTGTATGTTGAAAATGTTTTCCACATTGTAGTAGAACTTCTTTCATGATTTTGAGTAATATTCCAAGTTCTGGAATTAAAGATAAGGAAAATCCTTCATCTTTCAAATTAAGAAAATGCTTCAATATTCAATAATGCTTCTTAAATTCTATGTACTAAAATAAAATGCAACCTTTAGTGTGTCAGTTTATAATACTTTTTCTATGTTAGTAAGACTGGTTATGTGGGTAATGCCTCTGATGGAGAAAGGAGTGATTTCAAATTTTCTAAATAGATAAGTGAGTAAATAAACAAACTTTGGTATTGCAATTGCAGTGAGGCAAGTAAGTGATATACTCTTTTATACATTGCCCAGATAATTTATTAAAACAATTAAAAAGCAATTTGTCACTCTAGTTTCAAAAATTTATTAATAGTTTACATGTTTAAGACTGTATACCAAATAATGATTCTGTGGCAAAGACGTGTTAGTGCGTGTAATGGTCCAGAGCTTAGTTTGGGAGTGACATTTCATGTACTTTTGAAACAAATTGAAAAGATAACTTTAAGACCCTTGCAAGTAGGTTACTTATAAAAGTAAACTCAAATATCAAAGTAATAGGCATATATGTATAAACTATTAAATATATTTGGTATATTAACATAATGTACAAAAGTAATGAACAATAGAACATAAATTCTCACAAAATCAACTAGAAATGATAATTGATGATATTTTCATTAATTTATTATTATAGCATTTCTTTATACTAGCAAACGCCAATGGGGACATTTTTAGTATATTCCTAATTATTTCTAAAATATTTATATATAACTTTCAATAGTTATAAAGTAATTACCCTGAATATATAATCCTAGAGATAAAACATAAAGAACTTTATTAAAGCAATATATTATTAGGGGTCAAACGGGCAAGATTTTCTTATTGAATTCCTGTGTGGAAACTCATAGAACTCTCAATATAGCCTTCATTCTAGCTGGTCTCAAAAATATTTAGAAAAACTAATGAAATTTCATCATTACAAACTTCTGTGATTGAGGCCAACGTACCCTATAAACCTCTATTGAACTTTGCGCTGGGGCTATAAGCATGATGCTGAGATAATTTGGATCAGGGTGGGAGTATTTTGTTTTGTCCATAATGAGTTTCTGGTTTAAAAGAATGTGTGCTTATAAAATAATGGGATGGGGTTTTTTCCTGGTCTTATAAAACTGCTTATAAAATTACAGAGAAGATGCATCCAATATGTTGAGCATAGGCAAGTTGATGAAGTCAGCATACTTCTCTTGTTAATGATATTAAAGACGTCCAGTATAAAATTGCCAATTGTGCTGACTGAAAAGTTAGAGTCACTAAGGACTATCCACATTTGAAACACAAATATAGATGTTAAAATTTCCTATTATCTTTCTTGAGTATTTTATGTTGCTCTTTCTAGTGATTCTTTTATTACTATAGGTTTCTTTAGAAACAAGTGGGCAGGCAAATTGCATTGCATATCCATAAGAATGAAGGAAGATGACAGGACAAATGATTTTTAACTTAGAGAGTTTCTGGAAAAAGAAGATTTTAAAAATCAATATTTGTAATATGCATAAATGAATATCTTATTTTAAAAACAATGACTTTTAAAAATTCGAATCCAGAGATACAAGGAAGTAACGTTCATTTGAATAAGGGAATTATCATTAAAACTATCATTGACAAGAAGCCTATATTTTTATACATGTAAGTAATGAAATAAAAATGGAAATTGAAAATCTTTATTGCATAATTTTTGAAGTCTACATTTTGGTCATTGTCTACTTTAAGACTCTTACAATAGCATAATGAATATTGGAAATATTTGACATTATATTGATTTTTTTTCTTATTGGACTGATGAGATGGAGTTTTCTCTAGCTATTCCATTAAACAGTGAAATTTCTGTTGAAAAAAAGACACAGGTTATACATTTTTTAAATTTCTCAAATCTGGAGGCATTCTGTATTTTCAGAATGAATGAAAAGCATGAAGCGATTACAGGAATGAAAACTGAGGACGGACCAGAGCCAAGTCAAAGCTTTAGGGAGGATGTCAGGGCTGGTGTTGGAGATCAAAGAGGAGACATAATGCAAGTAAGGCTTGAGATGAGAATGGATGGGGACTGGGGAACTGTGATGCACTCACCAGTGGTCCTTGGAGTATACATCAATGTAGGAAAGCTTTGCTATAGGATCTTAGCTAGAAAGTAAGTATACTCTGGGTCAGAGAATATAGCCTTCAGAGTGGTCCATCAAGCCCATCCTGACTTGGGAGGTGTTGATGACGTAGAAGTCATGGATTTCCGTTTGTAGCTTGGCAGAGATTGATTCCATGTTCCCAGGGAGGTTTGTAGCAATAGTCATAGAGGAAACTAAGGTAAATCTTACCTTAGAAGTCCAGAGGGAAGAAGAGTGACCTAGAGAGAGAAGGGGAGCTAGCAAAGAAAACATTCCCCTCACTGGGTAAATATTGAATGCTTAGTTAAAACAAACAAACAAACAAACAAACAATATACAAAAATGAAGAAACAAAGCATTGTAATCAAAAGGAGCATGATGTTAACTACACTAGGAACTAAATGTTTTCAACAAAGGCACTGCCCTATATTCAGAATTAGACACGGTTATGCGTGTTATTCTACATGCAAATGTTTCTGACTTTAAGACACATAGATGGTCTGCAGTTATCTTGGATGATAAACCGCACTCCATCAGTTGCACACTGATTTCTGTCTTGTGAGAATAAATACAATTTTATTGAAAATGTCTTATGTTATTTGGTAACATACGCATTTGGTAAGTCAAATAAGGTTATCATTTGATCAAGGAAAGGCCTTTGCGCAGAGAACAAATAGTTTCTTGAGAGAAGTCTTTTTTTAAAATAGAGGAGATTTTCTTTTCTTTTTCTTTTCTTTTTTTGTTTATTTCATTCTTTTTTCTTTTTTTCAAGACAGGGTTTCTCTCGTCATAGCCCTGTTCTGGACCCTGGCTGCTCTGGAACTCTCTCTATAGACCAGGTTGGCCTAGATCCCACAGATATGAGCCTGCCTCTGTCTCGTGAGTGCTGCTATTAAAGGTGTGCGCCACCACACCCAGCTAAGAGGAAAGATTTTAGAGAGTACATTTAGAGAGGTAATGAAAGTTATGGGGAGTAGCCAGTATTTCCTACATACTTGCAAATGTGAGCCGAAGGAAAAACATAAAATCTTCTTTTTAATTGAAGGATTTGAAATAGAGGTAATAGGAGATTATAAAATATGTAAGAGGTTGCACAATTGCCAAGATAAAATTGAGAGGAAGCACACATCTTCCAGTAGAATGATGATTAGTTGATTTGTAATTACAGTGGTAGAAATATAACACATTGTAAAGTTCAGACATGTTTTCCACATATCAACAACAACAACAAAAGCAAAAACAAAAACCCAAGATATCCAATGGTTACTTGGCTGAAGAGAGTTCTAAGGGCTTTTGTTACATTAATTAATTTCATAACCTCAGCTGGAGCATGAACTACTGATTTAGGATTACCCCCTTTTTCACCATGAAAATGGGTATGAATAGGGTTGTTGATAGCCAGTCAGTGCATACTAGCAAAACTGGCAAGAATAGGAATATATGCAGCGGCAGAAGGTCGTGGATGTCCCTGATCTGTACTGCCACGGGGACCATGCGAAGGTCTGTGGCACATGCTGTAGCCAGAAATCATGTATAAGTCCATGCCCAGTGACTAAAGGACAAGGAAGCTACTTTTGCCATGATGTTGATGACTGCAGACTCCCAGTTGAGAAAGAGAGACATAGAAGAACTCTGTAACAATCTCTACTCCCATACCATCCACCATAAGGGGTAAAATGTAACAGCCGTTGAGAGAACTCTTCAAAACTGTGATAAGGATGCTGAAGTGTAGCTGTCCACAGTGATGGCTTCAGGCTGGGTTGCAAGTGGGGCAGGACTCAGTTTTCCTTAAAGAGCTAAACACCCAGAGATTGACCATGCTCCACTGACTATATGTATGAGCAATACAATTTGAACATGGTTTCTTTTTTCCCCTCTTCCTTTTTTTTTGAGCGCGGATGGGCAAGGGTGGAGCTGTGAATGAGGTTCATGATGTGCAATTCACAAATAATAAAAATTGCATGAATGAATGAAAAAAAATCTCTTTACATATATTTATACAATCAATTATATACCATTCTTGGTGTTTGTTGTTGTTGTTGTATTTTGTATTGGCAACTAGCGACGAGTATGATTGCTTGTTGCTTTTACAGAGATCCACACTGCTATTTTACCTCTCTCCCTCATACTCCTGTATTTCCTCCTCACCTGTTCTCTAAGGACTCTCCACTCTTCCAAGTTCACATATCAGATCACCTGTATTCTATTCCCCCTTTACTCTCCACCTCCCATTTTGTTCTGTGTTACCCTTTCCCCAAAGATCCCACCCACTTTCCCATTTCTTTTATCTATCAGATCACTGGTATGCTGTCATTTCATCTCTACCTTCTTCCCTTTTGTATGTTTGCTCCCGCCTCTCCCTATATCCTTTATCAAATTAATTGCTACTGCTCTCTCCCTCTTCATTGCCCGCCCGCATTTTCTATATCCTTGTAAATGGTCTCATTTTATTTATCTGGTTTGCTTTCCTCTACTTGTTACAGGGTGACATGTGCATCTAAAGATTTGTTGTTCCTGTTGGTCCATTTATGGTATGTGTGGCACGTGGCACCCATAGGGTTGTTGCAGTATGTTGGTAATTGATATGGTTTATAAATTTCATAGCAAGCTAGGACTGTTGGATGCCCCCCTTCTTTGGAAGACTGCTTGATGCATTCTGGTATCAAGAAAGCTGGTCCTCTGGGAGGGAGCATACAGGTTGTTCCCAGCTCAAGGGTCTCTCTATCCTGTTTCTGAAGGGCATGTTGCCTTTAGAAGTAGAGGTGGTCCACCTCTGAGAGGTAACTAAGCACAGCAGCAATAGGGCCACCAGGAGGCTCCAACACCACAAAAGAAACTTCTGGCAATTTAGTAAAACTGAGAGCCACAGAGAAGGTCCTTCCCAGAGGAGAGCACACCAAATGCCAAATGAGCAGCCCTGAAAACATGCATATATATATATATATGCATGTATATATATTTCATAAGTTATACTTATAAATATATGTATATCCATAGACATGAATGTATACAATAGCAATTAATGGGAAAAGCCATGAATTTGAAGGAGAGGGTGGGAAGGTATATGTGGGAGAGTTTTGAGGGAGGAAAGGGAAGGAAGAAATGCTGTAATAAAATTACAACACCAAAATTCAAGTAACAAATAAAAGTTAAAATTAATAAGCAAAATACCAACAAGTGAGGAACACCACATATATGTCATGACTTTCCTGTTTTCCTTCCCTTCCTCATCTCTCCTCCCCACCTCTGCCCTCCTCTCTTCGCTCCTTCCCTTTCTCCCTTCCTTTCTCCTCTCCTGTCCATTCCCTTTCCTTTTCTTTTTCCTTTCTTTCCCTTCCCCTCCTCTCTCCTCCCTTCCCCTTCCATTCACCCCCTTTCCTTTTCTTTCCTATTTCCTTCCCCTTCTTTTTCTTTCCTTTTTCTTTCCTTCCCTTTTCTCGTCATCTTTCTTTCCACTCTTCCCCATTCTGTATCTCTCTTTCATGCACTCACTCACTCACTCACTCACTTACTATGTCTTTCTTTCTCACAGGGTGTCCTTGAATCTGTCCTTGCTATTTCTACCTTCCAAATGCCTGGATTATCACTGTGCAACACCCTGCTTGGTGCTTAGGTCTATTCTAAAATTACACACACACACACACACACACACACACACACACACAGAGAGAGAGAGAGAGAGAGAGAGAGAGAGAGAGAGAGAGAGAGAGAGAGAGAGACAGAGAGAGACAGAGAGAGACAGAAAGAGAAAGAGAGACAGAAAGAGAAAGAGAGAGAGAGAGAGAGAGAGAGAGGCAGAGAGAGAGACAGAGAGAGAGACAGAGAGAGAGAGAGGCAAGTAAAGTCCATACTCTAATTTTCTGCACATATCTCAAATAGTAAAAGATCAACTGATAATGTTGAAAATCAAAATAATAATTATTCTGTAAATGAGAACATAGTGTTGATTAAAACTGCATTATAAAACTTTGGGGAGACTTTTGTTACTCCCTTTATGTGAGTGCTAGTGGTATAACTGGTCAATTCTGTCAGTCTTTAAATTATATATTTATTTGCTATTAACTTATATATAGGGAGATATATTCTGTGTATATTTTATTTTAGTTAAAATATACTTAAGATCATACTTCATACAGAGAAATAAGTATTCAGAAATATAAAAATATTTTAAGGTCCTTAAATACAAGAACTTAAACTGTTTAATTTAAGCAGACATTGTATATTTTTATAATCATCATTACTAAGTAATATTCCATCACATGTATGCAAATATAATTTTCATTTATTTTATTATTTGAACTGCATGGTTTATAACATTTGTCTTACATTTATATTTTATATTATGTTATATTCATATTATGTTTATATATATATGTATATGGTTTGTTTTGTTTTGTTTTGAGACAGGGTTTTTCTGTGTACCCTTGGCTGTCCTGGACTGGCTTTGTAGACCAGGCAGGCCTTGGCCTCATAGAGATCCACCTGCCTCTGCCTCCCCCATGCTGGGATTAAGAGTATGTGCCGCCACACCCAGCTTATGTTTATATATTCAGGGGTTGGTAAAGAAAATAATGTGTTCTAATGTCCATTGCTATGAACACTTTTCAAGTTACAGAATTGCACATAAATGTAACACAATTTCATATGAAATCTCCATCACATAATTTATTGTGAGAAAATAAATTTATGTTAGTACTAAGAGTAAAGAAATGTTCAATCTCATTTTTATATCAATGCATCTCCTGAGTGTCATTTTCCTCTCATAATATGTATCTAGTTTATTTTAAAAGTAAATAATAAAGTTACATTTTCTTGGAAATGCATTTTAATCCATGATAAATAAAATTTGTTCCTTTTATCCTAGTGTTGAAAATGAAATAACCTAACTACCCATAACATACGTGTTTCTTCCATGGGAATAAATCAATGCAACTGAAAAAAAAATACAATGAGTAATACATTCAGAGAATTCTTAGAGTCTGGCTATTTTTCAATTTCTCCCTACTTTACTTTTCCCTATTTTATAATTTAGTAATTTTTTTTTACAAAAAAAAAATGTTAATTTTCTTCCCTATCAAGGCCTTTCATCCTCTCCCACAACTCTGTGGCATTGCTTAAAACCTGTGAACTGTAAAGTTCCCCCCTGATGCACAAGGAGGGAAAGCGACAGGAAGGCGAAAGGGGAAGAATTCTACTCAGCTCTCTAAAATCCTATCATGTTCTCTTCCTGCTTGTCCTGGGTCACACTGTCTAGCTCTGTACATCATCTTATTCCCTGCTTCTAATGTAAAACAATTAATGGCATAGGTTTATAAGAACAACAAAATGCTATTATAATTAACAACATGTACTTATCATAATGAAGGAGTCATGGTTAGGAAAGAAGGTAGCTAATCCGTGCGAAATGGAACATTTCCTATTGGATCGAGCATGGAATCCCATAAGACACATAAAGACACTTATAAACTCCGGAAACATAAGACTCTTAAAGTGACACGTAAGGATTCTTAGACATTTCTGAAGCTCACCTGGCCACACTGTGTGATTACCAAGCCATGTACAAATGCAGGAAGGTAGCCGACTCTCCAGTGGAGCCACCTGCAACCCAGGCAGAGAGCTCTGGTTATCACACTCCTGCCAATCGCCATGAGGAGCTCATCGGTTCACCATCTAGAAATAGATGGAAGACTTTATTTGGCCTTGGTAAACAGAAATTATTCGTGTCTCTCCAGTGAAGCTACAGGACATAAAATCAGTTTGAATTAGGTAATTATTCTAAAATGTGGGGATTGTTTCTCGGGTAAGGAGAATGGCCTGTCTCCCCACAGCTATGCATGGTATTACTCATGGAATATATGTACATATATGTATTAGAACAAGGGGGTGATAAGTTTGTAGATGGATTTGTGGCCTTTAGTCACCTTAAGGGTAAATGTCATGGTTTATCTGAGTAGCTGTAAGCACTAGGACAAATAAGAGTGCAAGTAAGAGCCAGAGAGCTTATGAAAGGGACTTCTGAAAAGAAAATGAACTATTCTACAATGCCTTTGAGACGGTCAGGGCCAGATACAAAGGTATGAAAGTCTTTCGGGGCATTGGAAAGTCAAGGGAAGATATCTTTCCCTAATGTCTGCAGATTGTGGAAACAGTTAGCTGAGAGGCATCTTGATTTTTGCTCAGTAGGCATTAAGCAGGCCCGCCAACAGAACTCAGAGACACTGTATTTCTGTGCTTTTCAACTACAAAATTTGTTGAAATCGGTTTTACCAGGGTAGAAAATAGATGCCACTGCTGTAAACTGTGTCTTCCAAGCAGCAAAATCAGTCCACTGCTACAGCTAAACTCCTCAAACCACACGGGCACAGCTGGGCAAGAGGACAAGTGGGGAGCAATTTTGTACAAAGTTGGGTAAAGAATCTCAAACTCACTCTGATTTATAAAATATAAAGCATCCCTCTACCAGAACACTGATGTTGGAAGGTAGAGATTATGCTTCGCTGTGCATGGTGGGGTAACTGGCACAACAAAAATTGGTTCCAACTGGAGCCCCTAATGCTGTCACTGAGGCCTGAAAAGCACCTGCTTGCACATCATGTGCTTTATAGTACCTCTGTCGTCGTCATCGGGCTGCGTGTCAGACAGTGTGTTCCATGCCAGTCCATAGCATTCCTGGTCCCATTCCATGTAGATCGGGCACTAGAAGCAGAAGGTCACTGTACACTCACAATAACATCCCACGATTTTAATAAGGATTCAAACAAAAAAAAATGATGAGGTATGGAATATGACTGAAGATGTAATAATTTTTGGCTGCCACAAAGGCAAATAGATGAAAATTCAAGTAAGATAAAAAGCTGGAGCCGTTCCTTTTTGTTCCCTATAATTGTGTCCTCTCAGGGTACAAATTACCAAAGGAAAATAGTACCAGGATCAAAAAATGTTGGAAAACAGCTTAAGGTGGCGCTGCCAGAGTTGGCTCCGGACCCAGCTGTCTCTTTCACTCCAATGCCAGTAACAGAAATGAAAGCTACGGAGAGAGTAACTTCACACAGAGATGCTGAACTCTGAAAAAATTGTTCATTCATGACTTGGCAGGAACCAGATTGAGGAGACAAGGTGTATAAGAGGAAGCTCCAGGATGAGTGTAAATAATTGCTGAATTATAATTTTAATGAAGAGATTTATAGAAAAATGTTCCGCAGAACTACACAAAAATGTGAAAACAAGGAAACAAATGAAGTTTATTCACACATCATATGTTAATCATCTCCAAAAAACGGGGCTAGCTTTACCATGGGAAGTGGAAGATTATATGATCATTAGATTAATTGCATCTTTCCAACCCTATCAGTTTGTGTAGCCTATAAGAACAATTTCTTTCTAGTATTCCTTTGCAGTCGAAATAGTCACACAAGCGGTGGCAGTCTGGGATTAAGTGCCTTAGTTCAATCTATGAGTCTCTATTTTTTTTTCCAGGTTCAAAACACCAGGGAAGTGAAAGTGACATTTATAGATTTTATGACTTATTTTTGCTGTCGGTGATTCTTTTGGATTGAATGGAGTTATGGAAATATGGGACCTTCTGGCATCTCATGACTGATGAACTATAGCTCTGATTTCTATGGTGATTGATTTTATTTTCAATTGTTTTGATTTCTGAAAATTTAAACACTCACTTAGCATGAGATTGATAATGGTTATTTGTCATGTATGAAATCTGACTTAGATTTATGAACTTGTCTGACATATTGCACACGTGGACTTCTATTATTTTCTGCATATATGTTATAAAACAAGAATGTCTGCTGTTAGATTAACATGAGAAAGGAAATTCCTTATTATTTGCACTGGCAATTGTGGTGACAGAAAAATATTATGTTTATATCACATGATCCAAGAATAATGTATTATCTATCTGTAAAAAATCACAGAAGCATATTTTCAAAATAAGCCCTTTCTCACAATGTCACCTTAATGCAGGAATTATAGCTCAGAAGGAACAAGAGAATATCGGATCCTTGTGTAAGTTTTAAGTCATTTGCTAACATGATGAAAAGAGTTAAGAGTTCATTCTTGGTTCCAGATGGCTAGCGGGCAATTTTTATCTGTGATATTTACAAATGTCCATATGAGTCCATCAACAATGAAGAATTTTTTCCTCCTCTAGTTGAGATAATCAGTATTTTCTGAATTGAGGTTGACCTAAATGTTAGCCTTTCCCGAGCAATATCCTAAAGTAGAAACGAGCAATGTTAGTGTTTCTAACGCTTTGCACAAGAGTGACAGAGCTCTGGGCTCTGTGAGTCAGCCCACTGCCCTGCTCAGCACATCCATTATACAAAACATTCCCCTTTATGGTGTTGTTTCTCTTCTTCCCTGGCTTTGACGTTCTAAGACTGTGGAATACAGTGGTTACTACAGCGTCTCTTCCTTTGTCTCCCCACACTGTCCTTTTAACAAATCCTTGTTCTTTTAACATGATCTCACTCAGAATCATGGGTATATTATTTGTTGGCACTTTTCAGCACACTTTTAAGATGGTGGACTAAGAACTTGGCTATGTTTTTCTAGTGTAGGCTCTAAGACTATTAGATCTTATTCCTTCAAACATTATAATTTCAATGATCCACTTTAATTTATTAGTCTTTAAATTATCTTATGTCTTGATCCTCAAAATACACTCAAAGTATTTTGGGTCTTTGTATACCATTCTTTAAGTAAAATAGCTTCCCCTCTCCCTAGACCCATGTGTGTAATTTGTAATTGCTTCCTAAACTAAGAGTGAAACTTTTCACATTTTGCTTTATGAAAATAACAGGGAAGATTGTAATAGGATTTAATTTTTTGTGTGTGTCTTTTAATGATGTCTTAACTACTCCACACGTATATTTAAACATGGCTTCTGTGTCTACATCCAATATATCCATTTCACAAAATATATTCATATTAATTCTTTGAGAGTTTTATATAATGTGCTTGATAATATTCACTCTCCCTCCCCCATCATTGCTGGATCTGCCCAAGTAAACTAATTCTACACTCTACCATGTTAACGCCAAGGGTTGGAAAGGACTCAGCTAGACTATTGCATTTTCTTCCTGTATTATTAGAGTATTTGCAGTGTACTACCCAAAATGCCATTCATTCATGGATAGTCAAGAATAAATGCTTGTATCCGTCATTCATTTTCCTTTCACTTTATGGAATATGAGGCAAAGTTTATGTTGAGCAGTAAAGAATATGTTTGAAACCAGCAAGACAAGAGAGAGGGAGAGAGAGGCAGGACACAAGCTGGTTATAAAGCTGGTTCCTACTTTAAAGTGCCAAACTACTTCCATTTTATTGTCTGTAATTACCTGATCCGTGATACTGTACATTGTTACAAATCCTGAGAATGTAACACCTTGTTAGGAAGTTGAACAGATACATTTAAGAACTCAAGGACATTAAAGGAAATAAATTTAAAATAGAAGAAAATTACTAGAGAAAACGCTTTAATAAGATATGTTTAAAGTAAGAGGGCTGAACAGTAAACTTTTTCATTCTGAGGAGATTTGGATGCAAAATAAAACATACACACACACACATATACATACATATATATGTATATATATATATATATATATATATATATATATATATATATATATATATATGGAGAGAGAGAATAGAAGAATAAAGAAGAGGATTATCTTCTACAAAAGCACAGGAGCATGGAACTTTGTATAAGAATTTCTCTCTTGATTATGCAGTTTATGTAGTAGGGAATGTGATAAGGAATGTACTTGATAAGTCTCTTTGTAGAAGGAATTTTCCATTAAAAACTGGTGAGGAAACAGCGTGCTACTATTTAGAATGCTCCAAATATACCCAGAGTCTATGATATTTTTCCATGTTATCATCTTTTAATCTTCACATTAATCTTCTCAGGAGAAAGGTTTAGCTTTGTTTTCATTTTTTCCAGTTTTTTTTTTAAGCTATTAAAGCCAGAGATTGTGTTAGTAATTCATTCTAATTCCAAGATATTTAAGCTTCTCTGAAGTCTGTGACTCAACCATTTTGCTAGAATGGTTTGGAAAAGTTGCACAAGAAAAGATGACAAATACATAAGCCACATAGATGTGGTTAATTACAATTACGCAGGCTTTCTGAAGAGTAAAAGGAATGAACAGTGGTCATTCTGAGCCATATTGAGGAACTAAAGGAAAGCAACCTGGATTTTTTTAATTGCCTTGTGGTATTTGCTGTGGTATGCAGTTTGGCTTTGATTTCCTAATAACACTTAACAATGCATTGTTTTAACAAGTATTTCCTTAGAGATATATCCTATGAAAACCTAGATACAAACTATATCAAAACAAAAGCAAGTATGCCTGGACTCCAGAAGCAAGTATGCCTTGGACACTGTTACCATATTTTATGCCAGATATCTGCCTCTATCTCTGTTGGGCTTTTTTGTTTATTTGTTTGTTTGTTTGTTTCAAGACCAGGCTTCGCTATATAGCCTTGCTGTCCTGGAACTTGCTATTTATTTAAACCAAG
This sequence comes from Acomys russatus, assembly GCF_903995435.1. Taxonomy (NCBI): domain Eukaryota; kingdom Metazoa; phylum Chordata; class Mammalia; order Rodentia; family Muridae; genus Acomys; species Acomys russatus. Next base: position 50,302,740 of record NC_067148.1, on the reverse strand, counting down.
CTGGCTCAAACTCCTCCTCACAAGTCCTAGGTTCAAAGACTTCTGTCACCCACAATTCCCTGGCTTGTGACCATTTATTTTTTAAGAGTACTGTTTCCTTAGACTGTTTTTGATTATTTTGAAACATGGACAGGTGTGTGTGTGTGTGTGTGTGTGTGTGTGTGTGTGTGTGTGTGTGTGTGTGTAAATTCAGGTTCCATGGATGCTAGAGGCGTAGGGTCACTGGTTGCTTGAGCCACTGCTTGTAGATGCTGGGATGTGAATGTGGACCGCCTAGGAAAGCAGTGCATGCTGCTCAGTGCTGAGACATCCTTCCAGGACATAGTTGTTTTTTGCTTGTTTGTTTGTTTAATGTTTTAGGGCAAAATTGTCTACTCACATTTTGTTTATATTTGATGATACCGAAGGGTGAAAAAATATTTGACTCATGTATTTCTTCTGACAAAAGAATCACAGGACAAAAATAAAATTCGTTACAAAATTAGTAAAAAAAAAAAAAAAAAAAAAAAAAAAAAAAAAAAAAAAAGTACCAAACATTAAATTAAAAATATAAATGAGAGATGAAATAATCAGAACCAAAATGGCAACTGTATATAATAACAGAATATTGGGCAACCTAAGACAGGTGTTCCTGTTTATATCATTTGCACTAGAGTCTCTGTAGAGGAGCAAAATGTTAGAGATGAAGTCTGGGAACTGTGTTTCTTATATGTTAACCTCAACACTTTCTCAGACTTAAGACTATGATCCTTTTATGACAAACAATTATTTTCATCCTATCCTACGTATCGTCTCCTACTTTACAAGGGAAATACTTCATGCTTACACCGTGCTCAAGGAGCATCACTTTCTTGTAAAATTCAGGAATTAATTTAAATGTACATACATAAGTAGAACTATGGTATCCTTAAATAATATTGCCATTACTCAGAACTTCAGGTCAGCAAGAGATAATTAGGTTACAAAAATTAATATGACATTTAGTATATAAAATTTTATATATTAATTATATATAAATAACCATATCAATTAGGTAATATCTATATAGTTTTGTTTGTATTAATATAGCAACAATTAATGTGGTCTATGTGTACAGAAGAGTTAATCCTAAACACTCCAAATTCGTTAAATTTTTTTAATATATGAATAAAATTGTGTTACAGAAATGGCCAAAGAAAAAGGTAAACAGAATAGACAAAAATCTAAGAGTCATTTAGAGCTCCCCAGTACCAAATTCACAGGTATGAAAAAAAATGGAAAATTACAAAAGAGGTCACTGAAAGAGACTTTTTAAAAAACAGTTTTAAAAAATCAGTTAAAGAAACAACCTTGGAAGCGCCCCTAAAAATGCTCTCAGTAACTCTTGTTCTTTTTACTTCTTCAGTACTTTTGAATCAATAAAGAAAAACAACCATGAAAATTATTACTGGAAAGGATCAAGATACCAATTTTACTGTTATGTGCAATATTCTTTAATTTTGTTTCTAAAGTTTTCTATACCCATCTTGGATATATAATTCATCCATCTACTTATCTATAACTGAAAGCATGGCCTTATAATAGTATGTTGAGAGATACTAAGATGTCCAGTTACAATATTGTCTTCAATTGCTATTTATTTCCTAAATGTTCCAAAAATCATAGATGATGGGGTTATAATAATGCCTAGAAAAAGAGTGATAGGCTTGTGCAAAGAGTTCTATTTGTTCTAGAATCTGTCTGTTGTGTTATCTTTCAAGACAAAGAATGTGAAATGTCATGCAATGCTTTTACAGACATATTTAATTATTATTCACACAAAAAATGTCAAAAGTGTTTATGAACATTTGAAAAACAACCCTAATTATAAACAATTAGAAAATCCTGTAAAATGTTCAGAGTAATTATGATTTGGATTGCTATACACATAGTGAGACCATAATGAAACTTGATGTTTAAATAAATATACAATAATATAAATATTAACTTACATATAGGTCCACATATGCTTTGTATCCTCATAGACATACCAGAAGACAACATATAAATTCAACAACATTTCCACTAAGTAAGTGTGTGTGTGTGTGTGTGAGAGTGAGTGTGTGTGTGAGAGTGAGTGTGTGTATGAGAGTGAGTGTGTGTGTGTGAGAGTGAGTGTGTGTGAGAGTGTGTGTGTGTGAGTGAGTGTGTATGTGTGAGTGAGTGTGTGTGTGAGAGTGAGTGTGTGTGTGAGAGTGAGTGTGTGTGTGTGAGAGTGTGTGTGTGTGTGAGAGTGTGTGTGTGAGAGTGAGTGTGTGTATGTGAGTGAGTGTGTGTGTGAGAGTGAGTGTGTGTGTGAGAGTGAGTGTGTGTGTGAGTGTGTGTGTGTGTGTGAGAGTGAGTGTGTGTGTGAGAGTGAGTGTGTGTGTGAGAGTGTGTGTGTGTGTGAGAGTGAGTGTGTGTGTGTGAGAGTGAGTGTGTGTATGTGAGTGAGTGTGTGTGTGTGAAAGTGAGTGTGTGTGAGAGTGAGTGTGTGTGTATGTGTGAGAGTGAGTGTGTGTGTGAGAGTGAGTGTGTGTGTGTGAGAGAGTGAGTGTGTGTGTGAGAGAGTGAGTGTGTGTGTGTGAGTGAGTGTGTGGGTGTGTGTGTGCAAGTGTTTATGTGTGCACAGGGTAGAGGAGAACAGCGGAGGTTCTATTTTATCTGCTCTGTCATATTCTACCTTTTTCCTTTGAGATAGGATGTGCTACTGCACCTGGGCTCTAGCTTTTTCAGGCCAGGATGGCTAAACAGCAAGGCCCAGCAATATTCTTATGTCCATCCACTCAACCTTGGGGTTACAGAAGCAAAAGGGACACTGCCAACATTTGTTTGTGTGTGCCATGACTTCATTTTCAGGTGCTCATCTTTAAAGGCAAGTGCTCTTACACACCATGTCATCTTAGCAGCCCCTGAAGTAGTGCCTCTCTTTGTTTTATAACTTTATCACACAAAGAAATTGTGCTGTTATGTTCCAACAGCAAAAGTTGAATGGTGCAGAATATCATTAAAAGGTTTTATAGTAATGGATGTAAGAAAAGTGATGGGACAGTTTGTCATTTAACCTAACATATAATTATAGAAGAAAGAAGAAATAGGAAAATGGAAAATGTAGTTAGTTTCCTGCAGATGTATGAATTTCTTAACTACTAGAATATATGCTCTAAGCAGCCTTCTGTGGTTGAAAGATAGATTCATAATTTAGGAGCGAGGGTGTTGGAAGCTACTTAGAAGTCATTTGACTTCCAGCAGGACTGGATGAGCACAGCCATTGTATTGTCTTGTGGCTGAAAGAATTGCCTGGAGGAAGCAGCCCAGAGTAATTTCCATGTGCTGTGTTTATGTTGTGGCCTGCTGGAGAGCTTTTCTCTAAGTACTGTCATGAGTCTGAGTGCCAGCAGGCTCCCTGGCCTGATGCAAGCTTCTGGATGCCAGACTCACAGATTAGACATGCAGGGTACATATTGACTTTTGATGAGCATCTCACTAACTATGCTATTTCAACTTAATGCAACTACCAAGGGGATGAGCAGGAAAAAAGAGAGAGAGAGAGAGAGAGAGAGAGAGAGAGAGAGAGAGAGAGAGAGAGAAGCAGGTTCAACTTGTTTTAGTGAGGTCCCCATAGATTCTAGACTGCCATATTCTTAACTAGTTTACAATTTTGATAGTTTAATTTAGAGATGTAATGAAGGAAGTGTATAGGAAAAGCTGAACGCAAGGATTCATTTATTTTTGCACTTCTCATAAGTAACAAAATAGTTTTGATTAAACCACAACAGTGTTGCACATATAAGTGAGAAATCATAATGTATGTGAAATAGTCCTTGACTTAAACCCATAGAATACATCTGAAGTAAAATTCCTTCAAAATGTCCTTACATAATTCACTAATTTTAGTTTCTTGCTTAAAATGAATGAAGTTGATCCAATTCCATGGTTTCAGGGACTTTAAATGGGGTCACTTTGGAGGTTTGATGTGAAGCAGCAAACATGTCTTGTACAGTTAGGTCTTTATTCTGCCTTTCTTAAGTCAGTCATGTGCTCACTGTGGAATAAAGAACTTAATGCCGGAAGTACAGCATTCAGCTTCTCGATAATCTACTTGATAACTAGAGGTTTAATAATACAGGTTTAAACATTTTTGTTATTAATAAAATTGAATAATTTCATCTATGTAAATCACAAGTGGTTGAAAATATAGACCATAATATAATTATTATTCTATACTCTAATATTTCATTCATAAATAATCATAACACTTGCTAGGAGATATGTGTTACCAGAGATAGTAAATAAGTTACTCAAAGCACAGAAGTGGTCAAAGAAAAAGACAGAATTTTGCCTCAAGATTTCTGCCAGTATTGTCCTTTTCTTTTCTTTGCAGTGTCCACTTATGATTGAGGCACCCACAGCATCATACAGGTTTGTTCTTCCTCGTGGCCTCCTAGATACAGACATATTTCTCTGAATCTGGGGTTTCCTTCGTGGCAATAAAGGTTTGTTAAATCAATTCTCTGTAATCTGGATTCATTTGAGGGTAATGTTTTTTTCTCAAGTCTTTTACAGTTAGCCTCAATGGAAAATAAAAAAAAATGTAGAGTATTCTATGCTGCTGTTTCAGTAAAAAATGTTTTCTATTATACTTTTATAGTCTTAATAATGTTTATAAGATTTTATTTGTTTTTTAGTTCTTTTTACAACTTCCTTAGATCTATCCTGAAAGTACTCATTTTTCCCTTTTACTAAAAATAATTTAGATTATTTTTTCATGCACTATATCTTGATTGTAGGTTCTTCTCCCTCTATATCCACCCACTTTCTGTCCTGTCTCTCATTAGAAAAAGAAGGCTGCCAAAAGACAACAACCAAACCAAACCAAATAAGCTATAATAAAATGAAGCAAAAGCTACCATATTAAAGTTGGACATGGCAGCCCAACAGGGGAAAGAGTCCCAAAATCAACCAAAAGAGTCAGAGATATACTCATTCTCACAGTCAAAGCCCCATAAAAAGGATAAGCTCATGGTTATATATAGAGATGACTTGGTGGAGAGCAATATAGGCCTCACCCAAGCTACTTCAGTCTCCATGAGCTCATATGCATCTTGCTTATTTGACTCGGAAGGCTTGCTCTCCTCATGTCCACTATCCCTTAAGACCCCTACACCTTTCCACCTACTCTTTCATGGGATATCCTGAGCTCTAAGGAGAGGGATTTAATGGGGCCCTAAAATTTAGACTCTCTACTTAATATCTGGCAGTGGGTCTCTACATTTGTTCTCATATGTTGTAGGAAGAAACCTCTTTGATGGTGACTGCAGAGTGTGCTCTCGGATCTGTGAGTATAAAAAAATAGCATCAGGAAACATTTTATTGATTATTTAGGCCAGTAGTATTTGGTTTTATTTTAGGCCTCTGAACTCTCTAGTCTCTGGATCTTTGTTACCCAAGCAGCATCAGGCATTGGTTTCTTCTTGTGGAATGGCCCTTAAATCAAATCAGACATTGGTTGGCTACTCCCACAAAGTGTGTGTCACAATTGCTCCAGCATCTTTTGTAAGCAGGAACGACTGTAGGTCAAGGGTTTTGTTCGGGCTTGGTCTCCACGTTTCTCCTTTGGTAGCACGCAGAATACCTCCCTTAATAAGAGAGATTAGAACATAGGGGTGAAACTTCCACTGAGGCAGGAGGTCCACTTTCTGTGTTCAATTAGTTGGGAGGCTGTTGTCCTTGGCAATGGGACCCTGCTGTCAGTTTGTGGAGAGTAATCCATTGTCTTAGCATAGGCTTGGGTTGTTTAAGGATCCCTTGGACCTTCTTGGCCAACAACACAACTGAATGCAACCCAGACTTTCAAGGACCTCTTACCTGGCTACAGTAGGGCCATTTGAGACTCCATATTCTCCACTGCTAGGAGGCTTCATTCATGTTCATAAGGTCCAGGAAGTTTAAACTTCACTAGGTTTTCACACCACTCCCAGCTGTCTCCCGAGTCTAGTAGTCTCTCCCCACAATCTCCCCCTCTATTCCATCTCCCTTCCTGATCTTATCCCCCTGCTCTTGTCTCCAACTGTCCCCGGCCCACCAATAAAATCTATTCTATTACCATTTCTCAGGGTATCCATGCAACACCCCTTGACCAAAAGATTTTGTTGTTGTTAAATGTATTCCATCATTAAAAAGCCCACACTTGAAAGTTACTTAATAAAGATGTCTTAAAGAATATATTATTGTAATGTAAATATAATTAAAAGTCTTAAGTTAGGGAAATTGTGTGAATGGACCACAGATTGATGAGAAAATGAATACAGAACCATCCCAGTATCAACATAGCACATGTGCTGAGCATGAACAGATGCTTATACTGCTATTTGATGATAAGATTGAACTGTTTCAAAGGGAGTAGTAGATAGCTTCGTAATTTAACATATTATTAAGCATATTATCAGCTATATAAGGTGTTAAGTCAAAATATAAGATAGTAAATGACCCAGGGACACCCCAAACCACAATAAGTATGAATTAAAAAGAAGATAGGATGGTTGTCAAGGGTACTGATAAAAATCAGCCTTGATGACTCATGTGCAGATGACTGAGGCTGCCAGATGTAAAAAGAAACATCTCTAGGGACCTTGAGGTTTAAGGCTAGAAGTTGAAGATTTCATCACATATTGTAGCTCACTCACTCATTCATTAAGTGATTTATTTAAGAAGCATTTATTAAAATGAACACAGGAAATGAATAACTGTTGAAAGAGTTTTCTTTGACTATTATTTATAATATGAAAACAGTCTATTCCAAGGAAAGTACAGAATTCAACTAAACTAGACAAAGTTAATATTTGAAAAAGATCCACTAATCTAAGAAGGTTCTTTCTCTTTTTGTACACAGCATAAGATGATCTTTAAAGATGGTTCATTATTCTTATGACCTATGAAACCATGAAATATTCCACAAAACCAGGTGCTTAAATCTTTGTGTTCACAAAAAGAACACAGGTGGAATTTCACAAGCTGTTAGGATGGCCACACTTGAAAGACACCATTCTAAAGAAGCATAGGTGTCATTACAGCAGTGAAATGACTGTGTTGATAAAAAATGTCCTGAGTAAAATGGAGGACTAGCAACAGAATCATTGGTGGCTTCAAAATATTATGTAATTTAAAAAATGTCTAAAATGTATATGACAAGGTGAACCTTTGGTGATAGATGCAGGTTACCTGGCCTTTCATGTATCCTGATGCACAAAATACCTGACATGAATTCAGTGCATACAGAACCCATGTGTGTACCCTGTCACACTGAAGTGAACTTTCAAAAACTAGCAAATTAATTCCTAAGGCAGAAGAAGGGGTTTCCGAAAAGGGAAAGTTATCTCACTGAAGTAAAATTCTGTAGAGACTTCAACTGTCCATTCTCATTACTGCCACCTGGACGCTATGTCCTCACTTGTAACTATAGTCTTGCTTCACTCAGTACCTGACTGCTCCTTGTGGTAATGGTAACCCTACTGCCCTTCTTATGGTTAGGAAGTGAAATACTCTAAATATGCTCACCCATTTGAATACTTGGTAGTCAGAGATGTGTATGTGAGGGAGACTTTAGGAGATAGAACATGGATGAGATCAGGTGGTCCTTGTCATTTTGTGCCTCGGTTATTTTAGTGAACACGATCACTTCCCAGTTCCAATCACAATGCAACAGATGGCAGGAAAACATTGTGTTTTATTGCCAAATAGTGTTCCATTGTTTATTATGTACCACATTTTCTTTATCCCTTTATTAGATTAGGGGTATTCACATCCTGTTTACAGTTCTTGGCTAGTTTGACTTTCTCATTTGAAGTGGCATCTCAGACATTTTTTGTTTATTCACTATATTAACTTTGTTGTCTGCGTATATTATAAGGTTTATTTTTCATTCCATTGCAGATAGCATTTTTTATCGATGTTGCTAGATACATGGTAACTTCTTTTTTATGTAGTCATAGATCAAGATATAAATAAAAAGTATCTGTCTCTATATACTTTATGTATATGCATAATGAGTATATACAAGAAATATAAATTGTCACAGTTCCTACCATTACAAAATTACCTAGAAGATAATTTTATCTACAGTATTAAAACATTATTTTTCAATTTTGTTTACATTCACATATGCCTAGAATATATAAAGTTATTAATTCTTATGTACAGGCTTTATGTCAACGAATGCAATTACTCCTCTTAATTGTCATTGTTACCTTGTGAGATAGGGTTTGTATCAGAAACATAAGCCATATTAGAAAGAGGACTAGTGCAAAATTTGTTAAAGGGTATAAAATATCAGGCATATATTGTGCTCATATTAATTTATGTCTCAAAATAAATTTGTCCAGCTGATTCCCCACACTCCAAGCAGTACAGAATGGTTTGTGTTTATGCACATTTATATCTAGGTCTACGTGTCAGTTACTTTTTAAAAAATTCTACTTCCTTTAGCACTGCATGCTTTCTTGAATGATTATGTTGGTCACTTTGACTTCTTACATATTAATCTAAAATGGACATAACCATTGTTGAGAGGTGAAAATGAAAATGGGTTTAAAACTGCATTTCTACAATGGGTGATTTTTAATGAATATACATTCCATTGGAATATTTATAAATGGGAATTTACTATATGACATTGATCAATTTATAGTCAATTACCAGAGAATATTGTGATTCAAAACATTTTATGTCTGTACACTGACCAGTTAGATTATACAAAAATATATGAATATTAAGTCCATGCATATATAGGCTACTAGGCCATTCTTTTTTGTCCAGCTATGTCCAGCGAATGTCCACATCATATTCATTTTTCCTTAAGTTACCAGTCACTAACTCTAATTGATAGTCTTTGACTAAACAGCTTCATGCCTTGCAAGAGCTGAGTGTTGGGAACAAAGCCCCTAACATTAACAGCTCAAATGATGAACAAGGTGGAAGCACAGAGGTAGGCATAAGGTTTTTGTGTAATTCAAGTGCTGATATCTGTAGCCCCCATACCAGGTTGTAATCCTTGTTCAGAGAATCTCCTGTGTCAACATTGTGTAAACACTGGTCCCAATTGTTCCCCTGCTATGCCAATAAAGCAGCTTACTCCCAGTTGCTGAACAAGGGAGAGAATAGGGCTGGACTTCCTGCCAGATAGGGGAGGAGGAGTCAAAATAGGAAGTAGGCTATTCAGCTTCAGGCAGAGGTACAGGAGCGATGAAGAAGATTCACCTGGAGCAAAGAAAGAACTAAAAAACAAGTAACCTGGGGATTTTTGCAAAGATGGGGTCAGGATAACACAGAGGGTTAAGAGCAGGCCGCTCGAGATTGTTTTGTTAAGCTTATAAACAAATACAAAAGAGGCCCAATTATTGGTGTGATAGCCCGGTTAAGAAATAAACTAAGAGAAACAAACACAGTTTTATAAAAGTAACTTTAACACATAGATGTTCATTGTGGGCATTTACTGACACAACAAAAACATCAGACACTAGTAGTGGACAATGAAAGCACAGACAGAAGATGTAAGGCTTTGCCATATATTCTTGCAGACTTTGTATCCCTAAGACCTACCTATTCACAGATGCTGTATCCCTGTTTAACTCACAGCTTCATGATTCCTGGTCAATTGTTAGTTCTGGAATTTCTTTTAAAGGCTGACTCCATAGCAAGAAGTGTCAAAGTTTCCCATATCTTTGTGTCTACCAACACTTTGTAGTATTCTTCAGTAAGCTCACAAATTTTTTTTCCAAATAGTCTGAATTAAATAAAAACCACTTGCTTAGTTAGGAACTACACTTCCAACTTTCTGAGAACAAACAACCCAAGAGTAACATCTTTTTATATCCTAGTGACCAAGCTATATTTCTCGGACCTACCTCCTTTGAAGGCTGAGGCAACCATGCTTTCAGGAAAGGGATCCTGCGGTGCTCTCTGTTTCCTAAATGTTATATTGTGACTATGATATTAATTCTATCCCAACTCCCATTCCTCCCAAAATCCCTTTTTTAGAGATAAGCAGGGGCGCCATCATTCATCCTGACCTGAACAGTCCTGTTCACAGCATAGGTCACCAGCTTGCCTACTCCACATCCATAATAGTGTATCAGTATGTCTACAGCATTTTTTTCTTGGGCTTTTCAGTAGGTAAGGAAGTAAAATTTACATGCATTTTAATCATTATATCTTACTGGGTCTTGTGCTGTAATTTATGCAGGTAATTTTTTTAGTTGGATATTTTTTTCTAATGGGCCAACAATTATAAAGTATAAAAGCAATGACCATCATTTTGTATTAATTTTTTTATTATACTATATTTTCTTTTTGTTTTAATTATGTCATTAGATATTAGGATAGTTAATTAGTAACAATTCTTTTTACCTGATTTTATTAAAGAAGAGATGCTATGTTGAACTGTGTACGTTGACATAATTGCATTTCTTGACAAATCCCGGTCCAGTGTAATTCCCTAGGGCTTCTGAATGTCTAGTGAATAACATTATGGTGTAATGATATATATAGTGATGGATTATGCAGCCTTGGCTGGTTGCACCGTGACTTGTCTTTCCTGTGCTTCAATTCTGATAGAATTGTCTATACGTGTCATTTTCATCCTCCGATATCAAGTGATGATCATTTACTCATTGGAATTCCAAACCAACTTCAGAATTCCAGACTGATAACATAGTTGATAATGATATCTTCAGATGTGAAAATCAGTATGTTCAAGGAGTGTTGCACTTAGTATATTCTTCTCCAGACATAAAATTTGACTCATGCGTTATCATCCTTGGGTCAGAGGAAAGTTTTATACATAACTGGACAAAGTTTGGGAAGACACAATTGGTCACAGAGATGAGAGACATTAAAATGATCTAAAACAAGAAATGTCTCTACAGGGCATTACATCTTGGTTATGTGCTGACTACCTTTTCTGGTACTGAAATTGATGGTAAGAGGGTATTTGTATTTGAAGAATACAATTGAAACAAGGTGAGACATTACCTTCATTGGATTACTTTCATAAAAAGAGTGGCAACTCTTATTGTTTAGATAAGTTTGCCAGTATGAATGTGATATATGAATGAACTCTGGGAAACTTACAGTACAAAAATAAAGCTATCCTGTCACAGTTGCTTACAAGCCACCAACATATTTTTTGAAGTGCTGACTCTTTAAAACAAGTGCACAAATGGCTGAATAGATTATCTTTTTAAGCTGGCTTATGTCAGCTAGCAACTATGAAAATTGTCTAGAAAGGTAGCAGGTTGTCGAAATAAAGAATGATGACCAATACATTATATTGACATGATATTCTTATCTAAATAAGGCCTTGCATTATTTTGAGAAAAATCATTTGTTACTAAGTGCAGAATAAATACTGAGAAATCATGGGACACACAAAACTTTAATTATCAATCTAAAAATTTAGAACATTATTTTTGCAGAAATGCTTGTATTTTGATATGAGTTTTGCCTCACTGTTTTGTAATACAGTACTCTTCAATGGGAGAACAGAATTCAAACCAAGATATAAATCAAAAATTTATGCAGTCTATTAATATTGGCCAAACAGAGACCATCAGGTGTTTTAGTATAATAACTACATGAGAAGGGAGACAGAGCCAGTACTGGAATGAAATATAACTGGAATGGAATTTTGTTAACAGTGGCTCTCCTAAGATTTTACAAAATTGTTCTCAAGGAAACATTTAGCATTTGATGCAGTTGTTCTGGTTAGAACCATGGAAGCATTTAGCCAGTGCATTTGGCAAATAAATTGAAAAATACAGATAAGTATTTTCCAAACTCTTCAACCATAACATTGTCTTTTTAAAAATATATTTTATTAATTTATTCATATTACATCTCAATTGTCATCCCATCTCTTGTATCCTCTCATTCCTCCCTCCCTCCCATTTTTCCTTTACCCCTTCCCCTATGACTGTGACTGAGGGGACCGCTTCTTAATACTCTAATCATTGCAGAGTTCTAACACGATGTCATATATAATGTACACCAAGATAAAACTCTTTTCAAACATTGTGGAGGAATAAAATAAGTCCTGAGTCATAATACTATGCCCATGTATTTTTATTATATAAAGAAAATGTAAAGAATCATATCCAGTTATTAAATAATATGAAACATATTTTAGCAGCGTATTGTGAAATGGGAGAAAATGAGATATAATTTCCATCAGGAATTATTAACCAGATCAGTCATTAGATACCTTTTCTGTAAAGGGAGAGCAGGTAATTATATTAATACTTGGGAATCACACCAAAATTCTCTTCAAAGATGCAACTCAGTGCAGATGTGTCCAGCAAATCTGTGCTTACAAACATTGGCAGAATGGACCTAACACATCAATCCACGAGACCTGGAACAATTATTAGACAGTGGTAGACATTGCAAAGATTAAGCCATGACATGTACATATAACTGATTTTAATAAATTATAAGAATATTTGTTTAACAAGAAAACATTGATACACTCTTTGATTCCATCTTCCTTTGCTAAGTAGATTATATACATAAAACATATAAGAATTTTCTGCATGTAGTAAATGTTATTTCTTACTTTGGACACAGAGGTGTAGTCTCCAAATTTTATTCTGCAGACTCTACAATCAAACGGGAAGAAAAATCACAGAACAAGACTCCTAGTGTTTAATAAACTTATGATTTTGCCTTGAGCTGTATCCATACCTGTCCCAGATTACAAAGCCTGTTGATAAGCCTTGATCACTTTTCTCACAAGACAGTCATTATACTTCATTCTCTTTCCGCTTATCCTTCATCCTGCATATTCCACCATGTTCCTTTCTTATTCCTCTGTTCCTTCTTCTCATCATCAATTGTCCCATGTTCCCTTTCTCATATTTCCTCCTTGCCTGTTTTCTCTCTCTCCATCTTGCATTTATTTTTATTCTTTTTCATTTAAGTTTTTGAGCTTGTCTTCAGAATTTAACATACCTTTAAAATATATAGTCTTCCCATTTTAGTAACCTCAATTTTTTATTCTCCTGCTGCATGATAACTGAGACTCCAGATGTAGTCTCCTGTTTGCTGATTCCCATACCTTTTATTAAGGTCATGCAGAATACAACCTGTCCCCAAACATTGATTATGGAATTCTTTCTGTCATGATTCAGAACAATTAACATATTATAAAGTCATGATTTCATTTTATTTATATTTTATATAATATAAACTATAAATATTATAATTAAAAACACATAAATTTAAATATATTATATATTTTAAATATAATTTATGTAATACATAAAATTATATTGTATAGTTAATTACCTAAATTCTTGTTTGCCATTAAGAAAATATGGCATAATATATTAATAGACATAACTTTGCGAACATAATATTATTTATAACATGATGTTTAAAATGTAAAATTTTAGTAACATCCAATATCTTAACCACTAAACAGTCCTACTCTTTGGTCTGTCCTACATCCTCAGCATGCCCTAGAAAGTTCATCTGCATTCTGTTCTCTCATAACTTAGAATCTAGCCTTTTACAAAACAAACTAAGCTTTGTGATGTTTGACGTTTCCTGTCTTCCATTGTCTTTTGATCACACAGGATTTGCTACTAACAGAAGATCAGCAATCTAAAGACTCCTTTTGGGTATTTCCTACATGTTCTGTTCAGGAAATAAGATCATTTATCTGGAAACATTTGGGAATAGTAAAAATAGAGGAAGTGTTCAAAGACAAGATAGAAACAAAGGAAATAAAACAAGTCAGCAACAGTTCTTTAGTTGCCCAGAAAATCCAGCCCTTCTTCGTGGTTAGAATTTTAAATCTAAAGATCATCCATATTATTTGGTTCATAAATGATTAAGCAATTAATTTGAGGTTATTTACTTGGGTGTTCTGTATGGACAAAATCAGAGGCAAAGAAAAGAATATGTAATATGGTAGAATCAAGCCTAGAAATTGCCCTTTCATAGATTTTATTGCTCAAAGACCTTAAAATTATTTGTAGCCAAGTTACTTTGTTATTGGACAGTGAATAAAAGTGCTAAAGATTTTAAAATTAAGGATTAACCTATAATTTACAAATGAGTGAAAAGAATAAGTGGTTGTTTAGAAATATACTTGGACCTAATTCTTTTTATACTTGGCATCTTTCTTTATAGTAATTGCATTATTAACAAATGTGTAGCATATAGTACAGTATGTGTGTGTGGAAAGGGTTTCTAGAGTTATTGATATAACAGGTTTCTAGATTCAGTTCTTAAAAATTCCGGTTTTCCTCAGAACGCTTTCCTCTATGGAACATGGTACTTTTGATTTAGGCAGCACCTCAAGCTAGAAAACTACAAGCCTGCTCTCCTACAGTCCCTCCTTTCACTCAACAGGAGGCTTTCTCAACTACAGCTCATGCCTCCTTGACAGTGCTAGCCCTACAAGTCATTGCTGTTACCACTGTGATCCACTGCTGTAGCCTTGGCTGTTGTACTGAACACCAATTTGATTGCCCTTACTACATTCCAGACCTTATGCTTGGAGACACCATGTCATAATACAGTTCTCAGGTGTGCGATGGTTCAATTCATTGACTTTTAACTCAGAGGCACCAAAATACGTCAGTATAGCATCGGGGATGGAAAAATAGCACTTCCCTTTGGATTAAGTTGACCAAAAATGAGGTCAAGTTTGAAATCTCCACTACTCTCCCAGTATCTTTTATAGGTCAGTAGTTAGTGGTTCCTGGGTTGTCTGGAGACTGTCTACTGTCTAATCAGTCCCTATAGCTAGTCTGTTTTGTCTTTAAGAAAGAGCGCTGTCTGTACTTGTAGAATAACATAGAAAAGGTCTCATAGAGAAGGAATGGAGGATACTTTAAAGGGACCTTCAAAAGAATCTTAGATAGGAGTAAATGATTCAAATTGAATCCAAAGTACTCACTATTGCAAATATACAGTTACTAAGCAATATTTTATGTTGTTTTAAAAAAACATTTATGGTGTATATTTGTTGTATGAGGTTGCCTTTGACCTATTTTCTTGCTTGAACAGATGATTACGATAATGCTAATGCATGTGCACACACACATGAACACACACACACACACACACACACACATACACACACACACAGGATGCAACTTGGCAACTTTCTGTGTCATGTGCATGGAAGAATATATAATTTGAGAATTTGAGATTGCTCCTACACATAAGGTTCTAAAAGCTGAATAGTTGGGAAATCCTAGACAGAAAGTTTAATTATTACATTGTTCCTTTACATATTGGTTAAACCCAATGACTGAATACATATCAGAAGATCTGGCTAAGTGTTAATTAACCTCAAGGTGTATAATGAACTTGGCTATGAAGTCTAGCAAAACTTCCAGGTTTTTTTTTTTTTTTTAAGTAAGAGATATTTTCACCCGTTTCTATTGCCATACTAAATAGGATAAATCTTTATTGTAAAATGCTCTTTAACCTCTTGGACAAAAGTCTAAATTGTAGGCTCTGTTATAGGCAAAACATTTTACACAGTTAAGGGTTTAACGAATAATTCCTCGCTCTATAAAACTAGAGCCAAAATTTCTCTTTCTTTTTCAAACTTGTAAAAACTCTGCCAAGGAAATAGCTATTCGTAATAAATAAAGCAGAATCACAGCTCCTGATATTTTTGCTTACACTGGAAATTTGTCTGTCTCTGTCTCTGACTCTCTTTCTGTCTCTCTGTCTCTGTCTCTCTGTCTGTCTGTCTGTCTCTCTCTCTCTCTCTCTCTCTCTCTCTCTCTCTCTCTCTCTCAATAATGCCATTTTCAGTGTCTTGTTAAGGGATCTTTTATTAGGTCACCAAGGAAAAGTATAATATCTTATTACTCAGCAAACAGATGTTAAATGAATAAATTAAATAGAGAGTTTGTATAATTTGTGCATGGAGATAAAGTCTCACCCAGGAAACATCTATAAAATGAATATAAAAACATTTTTCTACTATGATTTTCAATATGTTGGTTAGTGTTCAGTATGTGATTGAAATTATTATTATTATTAAATGAATTTAAGAGAAGGACCAATTTGAGGACACTGAGATTCACAATCTGAATTATACACTAAAATGTTTATGGACAATCACCTGGGAGAAACTCATCAGTCATTTATGAGTGGTTGTTATATTAAAAGTTAACTTTTATATTTAGAAGTGTATAAATGCCAAATAGACTTAAAGCTGTGTCCTCCTTTCTCTCTTTCTTGAATGACTTAAATCTGAAAATAGATCATTTTATGGAATATAAAAATTTATACTTTTCAAAGGGAATATATTTTCAAAATTCTTCATCATTATGTTTGCAATATAGAGATATAGGGACATTTTGAAATTGATGAAAATTATTTTTTAATGTATTGGAACATGTATTTTCATTTTTAAGTTTATATAAAATAAATAAAAAGTAATAAAAATAGAAATTAAACAAAATGTTACACAGAAAATGTTACAGACTGTATTTGATACAAATACTGTACTAGGTTTCAGTTGTAAAAATTTCTCCATTAAATACTATAATGAGTTTTTATTAATAATAATGAATTATTTCTTCAAATTTTATGTCTATATGAATCACAAAATTTGCATATTATATAATTATTAGTAATAAGTCCTATTATAGTAATAAATATACTAGAAATAAATGAAAAGAACACTAACAGCTATAACCTCACAGAGGATAAAATTGTAAGTCGTTGTTTTATTTCTGGGATTATAATTACCAGAAACAAAACAGTGAGACTAGAAGGGGAAGAACTAAACATAATGAGATTGTTTGGCAAAACACTAGAAAATGAGACATTCAATAAATTTCCAGTAGAAACTATCAATCTGTACCCATACTGTCCTTTTGTGAAAGCATAATGCAATATATAATGCTACCATCATTAGTGCAGTCAAACTGACATTTTATCGACTCCTAAATGTGAACAACCGTAAAACTAACTAATCGGCATCTTATATGTCAATAAGGTAGACAAGATGTGACATCTTACAAAGTAAAATTAAATCCTCAGGAAGTGTGGAAGACTTTGAGAGTGAGTGAAAACTGTATCTGACTCTGTTGCCCACCTTTAGATCCTTTCCCTTACCTAGGTGCCTTACCTAACTAAAGAGAAAGAGGTTGTGCCTTCTGCCACTTGATGTGCAGGGAGAACTGATATCCATGGGAGGCCTTCCTTTTCTTGAGCCTTTTCTGAGGAGTAGGGGGTGGGTAGATTGGAGAATTGGGGTGAGGGGAGGGGAGGAAGAAGTTTATGATTGAGATGTAAATTAAATAAATTAATTTAATTAAAACATTTTTTGTATCTCAAGACAGGGTTTCTCTGTGTAGCCTCGGCTGACCTAGACTCACTTTGTAGATCAGGCTGATGTCAAATTTACAACAATCCAATTTCCTCTGCTTTCCTGAGTGCTGAGATTACAGGTGTGCACCATCACAAGTGGCTAATAAATTAATTTTTAAGTCAAAAAAAGAGGGAAAAAAGATTGTAATAATAGAATATGTATGTACATCTGATTTCATAAAATAAAGAAAATAAAGGCACAATTTTTATTACTTAATACAGAAGTTATTTTGTAATTTTAAAATTAAAGTAAATATTATCTTGAAAAATGTATAAAAGAGGTGCTGGAGAGATGGCTCAAAGGTCAAGAGCACTGTCTGTTTTTCAAAGTTCCTGAGTTCAATTCCCAGCTGACCCCATGGAGGCTCACAATCATCCATAATGAGATCTGGTGCCCTCTTTTGGCCTTCAAGCAAAACACTGTATAAATATAATAAAGTTTCTTTAAATAATTATAAAAGAATCAAGTAGGTTTAAATTAATTGTGATACCAAAATGGGAAGAAAACAGAGGAAAGCATGCTTATGTCCATTGGTACTAGAAAACAATTGAGGTAGATATTTGGGTAGCCTAACTAGCAGGTTTGGACATCCAGACTTCACAATTTAGAAAGAAAGAACACCTCAAGTAAAGAAAATACATGAATAAGAACATAGTCTTAAGAATATGCCTCATATGGGAAAATCACTTATAGGAACATTTACATTTTTTAAGAGTGAAAAGAATATTCATAAGTAATTTTAGAAACTTCTGAATATACCTTAAAACAGATGTTGGTTAAGGGAAGTGGCGTCGCCGTATAAGAAATTTAGAATATATTATTTTACTCAAACCAGAATATTTGAATCAGCTTATGACAGAGCATGGGGAAAACTGTAATGTTGAGTACCTGAGATAATGATGACCATGGCTTTGGATATGTATGGATTATGCATAGTTATCAGGAATTGAGTGTCAAAGTTCATATGTCAGGTGAAAGAAGTAAATTCATAGTGGAGAAATAATGGGGAGGGATGGAAGGGAAGAAAGAGAGACAAAGGAAAACGGGAAAGCTTCTTAAATGCAATAGAAGAAAGGAGTCAGAATCAGGACAAGAACAAGTGGTTAATTTTCAGTACATGTATCCAGATCTATGAAACTTAATCCATGTTGACATAACCTTAAAAATACTCAGTGCTTTGAGATCTTGTATTGGATAACTCTACAAATAATAATAAAGATGCTATGATATGATATTTAAATATAGTAATAAAATACATCAAGAGAAAATAAATACCACAAAGGATTCAACAAAATTGAAAATTGTTCTGCCCAAAGAAAGTAAGCAACGTTCAATGAAGTTCTCATGTAAAAATAAAATAGTAAAAACTCCAAGAAGGAAAATGGTGGTGGTAATTATCTTTATCTGGGAATTTCTTCAAAAACTTGGTATTTTGAGGTTTGTGGTTGAAAAATGATTCATTCTTTTCTATCCATGCTTTGCCAAGATTGAATTTAGTTTCTCTGTAATTATCACTTAAGCAATGATGGTCGTCCATTTTTACAGCAATCAACTACAGGAAGAGGAAAATGCAAGGTTACCAGTTTTCTAATCACATTTTTTGTTAGCAGAAGACTCAACATCCAATCAAAGCATGGAAAACAAATAATAGCCAAGTCCAAGACTATGCTTTATCACCCTGAATCAATATTACACAGGTTAGCGTAACATAATTGTTCTTATATTGACTAACATTACAGATTTGAAGATTGAGGTCTGAAAATGGAGGACAGAAATAAATAGTTTTAATTGAAAAGAACTGAGTGGTTCATAACCTTATTCATAGGATTGGTGTCATTTCATGCTAACATTACTTATTGATTTTATTACTTGTTTATTGTCTTGTACAAGTCTATTTTTGTAGTTAATTACATAGTTGTAGTTGACATCAGTATTCATATGTTATGCTAAATTCCTTTAGATGTTACTATTATTTTATTTTATTTCCATTTGTATGATTATTTTGCTTTAGTAGCTGATCAAGGATGGCGGGAGATACAGGGTCCCCTGTAGCTATAGTTAAGGAAGATTGTTAACTACCTTATTGGTGCCAATAAACCAACTCTGTAAGAGGAGCAACTGATCTTGCCTACTGAACTATCTCTCTAGCTCTAATCCTTCATACATTTATGTAAATTGAAGTATGCTATATATATTAATGTATAACTTTTAATGATTTTTCAGTCCAATTGTAAATAACCAATGAGTTTAATATGGTTTTTGTGTGGAAATACAGATGTGTAGGAAGATGCATGAGTTACAGGCTGCTGCTTCTCCAATGCCTACTCTTACATGACTCACAGCTCATGGCAACAGAGCTCTAGAGCTCTCTGCACAGTCTGGACAGCTTGGGTGGTCTGAGAGATTTCTCTTTTAGCACCTGCTCACTGGTTTTAGAGCTTGGGGTGCAGGGCATTGCAAATGCCATAAATCATAGCTCTCCTGTACATTTGTAGTATATTTAGGACTGATGTTTCATAATCTAATTTCAGGCTTCTATGTTTTATCTTGGAGGAAATTATTCTGCAACACATATTCATATATTTTCTTTGTGACATATTTCTAAATATGTGACAATGAGCCCCTGTGTGTATATATGTACATATATGTATATATATAAACTTGTGTATATGTTTGTATAATAAGAATAACTTTTAAAATTGGAAAATATTGAATTTGATTGGGAGTTAAGATGAGCACAATAGGAATCAGATAGTGGGAAATTGTGGGACAGAAATTATTTAAATACAGAACTTAGGTATTATATTATTAAAAGCAAAATAAGAAGTAAAAAGAAATATAGGAATATTATATAGAGATTTTTCTTTTTTAAAAAATTTTTATTATTAATTTATTCTTGTTACATCTCAATGGTTATCCCATCCCTTGTGTCCTCCCATTCTTCCCTCCCTCCCCTTTTCCCCTTATGCCCCTCCCCTATGACTGTTCCTGAGGGGGATTACCTCCCCCTGTATATGCTCATAGGGTATCAAGTCTCTTCTTGGTAACCTGCTGTCCTTCCTCTGAGTGCCACCAGGTCTCTCCCTCCAGGGGACATGGTCAAATGTGAGGCACCAGTGTACATGAGAAAGTCATATCCCACTCTCCACTCAAGTGTGGAGACTGTTCTGCCCATTGGCTAGATCTGGGTAGGGGTTTAAAGTTTACCGCCTGTATTATCCTTGGCTGGTGCCTTAGTTTGAGCGGGACCCCTGGGCCCAAATCTGCCTATCATATTGTTCTACTTGTAGGTTTCTAGGACCCTCTGGATCCTTCTACTTTGCCATTCTCCCATGCTTCTCTCATCTAGAGTCCCAATAGGATGTCCTCCCCTCTGACCCAGTTTCCTGGTAAGTGAAGGCTTTCATGGGACATGCCCCTTGGGCTAGTATGCAGATATAAGTGAGTATATACCATTTAAGTCTTTCTGCTTCTGGGTTAACTCACTCATTATGATAATTTCTAGCTCAATTCATTTGTCCACAAATTTCGGGAATTCCTTGTTTTTAATAGCTGAGTAGCATTCCCTAGGGTATATGTACCACAGTTTCTTTATCCATTCTTCTTTTCCTAGTTCTCTGAATGGTGGGAGACTGAATAAATCTTCCTAGCTCTATTATAGTTTAGATGCTAGAAAATGTCATATTTCTATTTGGAGACAAATGACCTCTGATGCATCCTAATGGCAACAGCTATGATAACATTTCCTGGCCACGTTCTCATGGCATGAATAGAACAGGGTCATTTAATATATACACACAAGGGATTGTGCCATGGAAGAGCAATTCAGTGTGTCACATATGTTCTTTGGCATCTAGTCCCACCTTGGACTGAACATACACACTCAGTTTAACAAGGCTTCCATCAATGTCCATTGTCTTATTTAAAGTTCCCATTGCTGTGACGAAACACTATGACTAAAAAGTTTGAGCAGGAAGGGGTTTATATGTGTTACACTTCCGTATTCTTTAAAGGAAATCAGAATAGTAACTCAAACAAGGCAAAGACATGGAGGCAGGAGCTTACGTAGAGGCCATGGGAGGTCTTGCCTCCCAGTGCTTGGGCAGCCTGCTGTCTTCTAGTACCCACAAACACCACTTCAGGGACAACACCAGCAATAACAGGATGGACCGTTCCCCCATCAATCACTAATTAAGAAAATGCTCTACAGCTGGATCTTATGAAGGTATTTTCGTAATTGAGATTCCTGTCTTTTAGATAACTCTAGCTTATGGCAGGCTGACCTGAGTAGCCCAGCACATCCATTTAAATGCAAAAGCTCTCATAAGAACGTTTCTTTCTAAGTATTATATATTCAATAGCCATGATGTTTAGAAGCAAGTCTTAGACCTCACGGGGCCCATCTGAGCAGAGGCTCTTTTTCTTTGCCATAGGAGACCATCATTAAACTATGTGACCATTGAGAATTTTTGCTCACTGGGATAATGGAGTTTGTGGAACCTCTCAATGATAGATACATTCTTTAGTGGCTCTCAACAATCCAGAGCAGCCTCTGTATATGAATGGATTACAGAAATACAATTACTTAAAACATCAAAAGAAAGTGATGATTTGGTAGTGAAAGCAATGCCAACCTATTGGAAACATACTGGTACTGTGTTAGTTCTCTTATTACAAATACTTTCCTATCCCAATAATTAAAACTGAATGTACCCTTGCCCACTGGATAGTATAGGCAATATAGGTGCATTAAAATTCATGAGTTTGGGTTTCTTATTTCCTTTGGTATTTTTATCGTGACTGGATGGATACATACGAGTTTAAGGGTTTCTAAAAGATAATGAGACAGACTTCACCCTAACCGCACTGCTTTTATTACAGATACGTTTGACTTAAAGTGCACAGAGAATTATCCAGAGTCCATAGGATGAAAGCAGTTGAGTTCCAGTAATCTGTATTTATTTGTTTTATGTAAAGTATTACACACTAGAAAGTACTCAGACATGTCAAATACCCCTTGTTTCTTCCTCATTTGGAAGCTACAAAGCTCAGTGACGTCTTTATCAAGCCACTATCTAGTAAGCATTGGGTATATCTACATTTCACAGTTGCTGATACTTCACTTTCCAGATATCCCTTCATTATTTATATTCTTTGGCTGATTTGTGCTTTACTTGAAGAGTGATTTTTTTTCAAGTACATGGAACATAAAGCAACTGTTCTTTCCTTAAAAATATATGGCTTTTTCAGTTTTCACCCGCTTAAGCCGAAGAACTAAGGGAGCTGGCAGTGCGAAAGTGATGTCCACACAAATGCAACAAGTTTTTGGGCTTTTCCCTTTTTTTTTCTTTTCTCATTCTCTAGTGAATAGCCTTCATCAGTGTAGTAAACCCAGTCTATGGCAATAATATAGAAATCTTAGACAAAATTTCACATATGGTTTCCTGTACAAAATGGGTTGTCACAGACAAGTCTCTTTCAGAGGGAGAAACCCACTTCAAAAAATTATGAGCCCTTTTCATGTTATCGCCAAATGGATCAAAGTATAGCATAATAGAGTGCAGAGGCGTGGGGTTGGAGGGCTGAGTCCTGACAGCACAGCTGTTGGGATTCTTTCATAATACACAATGCAGGCTCTGTCCTCTCATCTCTCAAATGAATCAACTATTGTTTTAACAATACACCTGCTTCTTCTCATAGCACTTGCAAATTTTCTTCAGACTGTGGGGAAATTCTCTTAGTCAAGAAATGATAGCTACCACCTTTCCATAGTTAGCATAAATAAACAGACTAGTGACTACGGGTTAATATATCAGAATATATTTCTTCTAAGTAGATTTTTTTGATTGTTTGACGTAATTAGGTCAGCCTGGGCATGACCATCAACTATCTCACCTGCCAGAAAGGAAACAAAAGATAAACAACAAAAACAACACAAAACAGCATTAGCCATTTTATTATCCATGGAGCTATTTTTGAACTACTTTATGTGTGGCTTCTATGCCTATAACTACTTCATGACTTGAGAAATGAATAGGCAATGAAGTAGGAGGCCATTGTTTGGTTATCCATACCAAATAATATGCTAATATTTGCTACAACACTCACTGTCTTTCCTACACCCCCCACTAAGGAGCATGAGGGAGACTTTCTTCCTTTTCCAGAAAATACTATTAGCAGACTATCCAAAGCTTGTGAACAAATCTGCTAAAAGTTGAGTAAAGTCCGGTGTTTGTCCTACTTGTGAAGTGATAGGAATTCCTGCTAAAATTTCAGAGATGTCAAAAGAATAGATAACATTTCTAGATTAGGAAATGTGAATTCATTACTCCGAACAATAAGAAG
Organism: Acomys russatus; assembly: GCF_903995435.1. NCBI lineage: Eukaryota > Metazoa > Chordata > Mammalia > Rodentia > Muridae > Acomys > Acomys russatus. The sequence continues at coordinate 50,278,997 of NC_067148.1, read as the reverse complement.
AGTGAAAATAGAAGCCCTGTTGCCAAGACCCTGAAAATTAATCCCCACAGGATAAATGACGTCATGTAGCAACTGCACACACAGAGTTGATTTATATAGGAGTATCTCCCACTTTAAGAAATATGAAAACTTAATAATAGGCTCTAATCTATCTCTCCTATTCTTCAAAACGAAGTATCATCTCTCTCTTCCAAAACAATTAACATACATACTGGAAGGACGGTATGGAATGAAAATAATTAGTCTATCTTTGATCAAGTCTTGTAAAAATATGAGATATAATTGAAATACTGTCCCCTTACACATGTTTCTCCAAACACATCAGTCAATAACAAGAGACAACTAAGAACACATGCTAACTTGAAAGAAAATGTTCAAGGAAATATTTACAATTAACAAGAGTAACAAAGGCAAAGAAACTGAAAGTTTAGTATGACAAACAATAGGCCAAGAAAAGTTACAAAAATATTGCTAAATGTTTTCCAAAATATGCTTTGAAACTGAAAGCTGATTCAGATGCCCCATGCCTGTAAGAGAACACAGGAAATTCAGGAAAGAGGATGATATATTTAAAGCTGCGTGAGCGGCAGACAATTTAAATGTGGGATGGGGTACATAATGAGAAGACATCTCAAAATCAATCAATCAAACAAATATCTACAATTGAAAGAAAAGCAATATATTACAATCAGGAAACAATAATAGACATCTATTATGAATAGAGGAAAGCCCTGTATGCCTCAACCTTACACAAACAACTAAAGAATGCTGGAAGCTGGAGAAATATTTTTCCTCAGGGAAGAGCGCAATTAGATAACCACTATCAAATAGTCAGCACTGAGACTATTCATAAAGGTAACACTATAAATACTGAGCATGCTATATTTAGGAACATATATGAATATACATCTGAATACATATATGCATATAATGGTATTTGCTGGGAAAAGGTTATGAATTTTAAGGTGAGCAAGGAGAAGTACAACACAAGATTTGGAAGAAGGAAAAAGAAGGAGAAAATCACATAATATTATTGTAATCTCAAAAATAAAGAAATAATTATAAAAAACTGAAAGCATTGGTCCATCTAAGTTTATACTAAATGGACCATACAATAACTTACTCTGGTGAGATGAGGGTGTTTAAAAAAATCAAAATCAAAATCACTGTAAAAGAATAACAATTTAATATCACATGCATATCTCTACATTGTTGTAAGATTATTTAAAACGTTTATACCTTATATATATATATATACATATATATAGTACTGAAATTATTTTTCATACTATATACTCCGGTCATGATTTATCCTCTCTCACCTCCTTTCAGAACTTTCCTATATCCCTATCAGCCCAATCATTCCCCCAGTTTCCCCTTTCTTTTTAGAAAACAACCAGATAAACAAAAAAGAACTTTGAAATATGAAAAGAAATAAAATGCACAGGAAGCACATACACCATATAAAAAATAGAAACTGTAATATACAGGCAAAAGAGCAGTAAGAAAAAGGAAATGCACAAACAAAGCTATATGAGACAATAAATAGTCTACAAATTAAAATTGAGCTAATGCTTTGTTGTCCGTCTTCTCTGGCTGCAGCTTGCCTTTAAATATGTTTATTATTTCCAGTGAGACACCATAGGAAGAAATGTGTGTACGTGTGTGTGTGCGTGTGTGTGTGTGTATGTGTGTGTGTGTGTGTGTGTATGACTCTTGCATTAAAACAGGGATGAAAATTAATGGAACAAAGATAGCAGAGAAATTAATTTACACATATAGAGATAATTGATATACACACTGTTTTATAGAATAGGGAAAATCTAAAACATATTACCATTAGCAATATATTGTAATAAAGTGTTATCCACAGACAAAAGAGTAAAATTGATTCTTAGCTTACACATAGAAAAAGTAAATTCCAGATAAAGTAAACACATTAAATACAAGGTCTATTTGAAAATGCAAGGCTTTTAGGACACAACATATAGGAAATAGATCGTGACATTGGCTTGGTTATTATCTCATAAATGTAGAGCTACAGTGAAGCAATAGAAATAAAAGAAGTTAGTCAGCTCTCTCATTTGAAAAAGTATTTTCTATAGGGATTGGAATAAAAGAAGTTGATCTGCACAAGATTGTTTGCTTGGTAAGAGGTCATTATCTGATGGAAAAAAAAAACAGTTACTACTATACATCAAACCAAACTTATAAAATGAAACAATACAAAAAGTACAAGCAAACAGAAAGTAATAAATAAAATACTCAAAGGAGGTAGCTAAAAGAGGTGTTAGGTTCTGTGCTGAGCATATACCTGTTCTAAAGGACATATGAATCACAAATATCAAAAAGAATCCTGAATGTTACTATCATGGAATAGAAAATCAAAGCTCCTGTATGTTATAACTTTAAATATGTCAAGCTTTAAAATACAAATGGACCATACTAGCCATTGCAGGAATAATTCCCAACCTTTTTTTCATCATTAGTAGAATGACAAATAATAAAGCTGCCATAGAAGAGACTATACTGGCTCTGGTCCTAAGAAAACCATTACTATTTACATTTTTTAAAATGTTGAATATTATTTAAAATTAATTTTATACCTGTTGTATAATAAGAAAGTGTGTCCTACCTATGGAGATCTATGCAATACATTTAAAATCAGGAATTCCAACAGATGCTATCTCTTTTCTAATTGTATCATTTTTCACAATAGACTAGATGTTATTTCCACCTAAACAGCTATTGACAGATTACTAGATAAAGACAATATGGGACATAAAGACAGTCAATTCCATGTATTTTTTTTACATAGCATACTTTGCAATATCAGAGTACAAGTGGCTTGAGCTAAGGTATGTACAGAAAACACAGCTTTTACCCTTGTTGAATACAACTGTAGCATTCATCTTAAATTAAATGTCCTCTAAAAGACTTGGTGTTCTTACTTAAACATATTTTTAGAACATTATACTTGAGTACCACATTTAGTGTTTTTTAAGGCTTATAAAGTTTAAAAGTTATGATAGGATAATTAATTATTTAAGAAAATATAAAAGATACATAAATTCCGCATAGCCTAAGTATATAATATTTCTTAATTCTATAAGGAGCATGCAGTAATGCCATGATCCAGTAGGCCTTCACATGACCTTGTCCAGGGAGTTCTCATGGTTTGTTTGTGGTGACTATGTCAAGTCACCTCATTTCTTTTCATGATATCTCTAAAACTGGACCTGTAGAGGGAAATAGTTTCCTGACACAGTGGATCTTGACAACAATGACATATATTTTCCATTTACCTTTCCAGAGTCTTTCATGTTCTTGACCATCTTATATCAGAATTAATATACTCTTATTATTTATATTTATATAATTTTATAATTTTATGAATTTTATTATTTTCCAAATTATGGGCAAATGATAATAGACAAATCAATATTTTACTTTTTGTTTTGTGTTTGTTTTACTTTCAATGTTTTCTAATAAATGTCATTTATAACATCTTAGTTTTACTCTGCACTATTATAGAAACCACTTATATATAGTAAAGTAATAGAATGCATTATTGCTTGAAATTCATAAAATTCATAAAATCATTTTAAAGCAAAAGAAATTTCATGCATCAATAAATTTTTATTGATACTTTCAGTTGACTCTTTCACATTGTAGGGGAGTTACACGTATGGATGATTTATTGCCCCAGAGTGTGCGCATTCCTAAAGTTGAATCATAAGACAAAGTTGAGTATCATATTTTATGGAGTAGATTGCTTATAAAGGAGTGCTTGGGAAAACACATAATGTGTTCATTTTACTAACAAACTCTATGTCATAGTCAACAAAAATACCATTTATGAGAAAAAGAAAACCCATTTTGCACAGAACAACTAAGTTATGAATTTTCCAATTCTGAATCACATGTGGAGGGTCTAACTTGGTCCTCAGAACCTACTGCTCTTCACTCTTCAGAGCCGTGGCAGCTTGAGTTTCCTTGACAACTTTTCATGCTTAGGTTAGTTCTAGTCATTCCTGTCAAAAACAAAACAAAACAAAACAACAACAAAAATACCCCATATGATCTGGCATATGGTTTCAGCAATTACCTGAAACCACTGTTGCCACCTTAACACCATTTCTTCAGAAAGTCTTAAGGAAGTGACTGTTAACATCAGTGGTCTTTAAGCAGTGTCCCCACTGGAAAAGGACTTTCAAACAAGTATGCAGATTAGTTGATTTCTTAAAGACCAAAATGTCTAGGTGACTTTAAACTATGTAATTATTAGAGAAACTGACCCCAACTAAGGATTGACAGCATCAATGTTACAATCATCAGCTAAAAAGTACAAAAGAAATATATTGAGACCATTAGAACTGTACTTTCTTTCAAAGTATAGTGAAATGTAGATTACTTACTTTATCCAGATATGATTATATCCAGGTTCACTCCAGCGTTAAGGCATTTGAAATTTAGCTATTTATACTACTTCATTTAAAAACTTTATTAAAATTATACAACTATACACAGAGTAGATTACTGTAACCAAACCTTATTAATATAAAATTATGAATCCCCTCAACATTCTTGAGGATGTATCCTAACAATGTGGGTTCAACAGCACCTGTATCAAATGCCGCCTCTGAAGATCATGACAAGTTCTGTCACTTCCTAAAACATCTCACTTCCCTATTTCCTGACATGGTTCTACACTTAACATTATATGTCCTTTGCAACAGCGTGCTCATTGAATTTACCATTTAGTATTTCAATGTTAAGGGGATGTAGATACTTCTTAAAAAAAGATTTTCCCTGTGGTTTCTAAAGGCAGCATATCCTCACAGATAAGGAAGGAGACAGAGCACTACGCTATATCACTTGAGGCGTTCGTTTCAGGGCATGTAGAAAAGGGTTATAAGCATGATAGCTTTTCTCTGAATTAAGAAACCTATGTTGTCCTTGGCTGGTGCCATAGTTTGAGCAGGACCCCTGGACCCAAATCTGCCTATCATAATGTTCTTCTGGTATGTTTCTAGGACCCTCTGGGTCCTTCTGCTTTGCTATTCTCCAATGCTTCTCTCATCTAGAGTCCCAATAGGATGTCCTCCCCTCTGTCCCAGTTTTCCTGGTGACTGAAGGCTTTTGTGGGACATGCCCCTTGGGCTAGTATGCAGATATAAGTGAGTATATACCATTTGAGTCTTTCTGCTTTTGGGTTAACTCACTCATTATGATCATTTCTAGCTCAATCCATTTGTCCACAAATTTTGGGAATTCCTTGTTTTTAATAGCTGAGTAGTATTCCATAGTGTATATGTACCACAGTTTCTTTATCCATTCTTCTACTGAGGGACACTTAGGCTGTTTCCATGATCTGGCTATTATGAATAAGGCTGCTATGAACATGGTTGAGCAAATTTTCTTGTTGTGTGCTGGAGCATCTTCTGGGTATATTCCAAGGAGTGGAATAGCTGGGTCTTGAGGAAGCCCTATTCCCATTTTCCTGAGATAGCACCAGATAGATTTCCAAAGTGGCTGTACTAGTTTGCATTCCCCACCAGCAATGAAGGCATGTTCCTCTCTCTCCACATCCTCGCCAGCATGTGGTGTCACTTGAATTTTTGATCTTAACCATTCTGATGGGTGTAAGATGGAATCTATACAGGCCGTAAACTTCAAACCCCTACCGAGATCTAGCCAATGGACAGGACATTCTCCACAGTTGAGTGGAGAGTAGGGTATGACTTTCACACGTGATCTGGTGCCTTATATTTGACCATGTCCCCTGGATGGGGAGACCTGGTGTCACTCAGAGGAAGGATAGCAGGCTACCAAGAAGAGACTTGATACCCTATGAGCATATACAGGGGGAGGAATCCTCCTCAGGCACAGTCATAGGGGAGTGGAGTAAGGGGAAAATGGGAGGGAGGGAGGAATGGGAGGATACAAGGGATGGGATAACCATTGAGATGTAATAAGAATAAATTAATAAAAATAAAAAAAGAACAAAAAAAAAAAGAAATCTATGTTGCCTTCAAAATTGTGTACAACTTAAACTTGCATCAACCACACCATAATATTATGTGGGACAATTATTCATTATATATATATATTACTGAAAAAATTAATTTGTGTATTCTGATCATGGTTGCTCCTCTATCACCTCCCTCCAGAACTTTCCTATCTTCTTATCAACTCCACTCCACTCTGCAAATGTTTTTAGTTCCCTGTCCAGTTCTTTGTGAATTCAGGCTGGCTGGTTAAACTCAGCTGTTCTGGCTCAAAACTTTTTTTTTCCAAACTGACTGAATCTAATTGGTTTCTTTCAGTTTCTCACAGAATCACTCTGCTTGAAAAACTGGCTCTGAACTTCGTAAACTGAACAGCGCCAGACAGCCTGAACCAAAGTCAACCAAACTGCACTAATGTGTATTGTACTGACTGAACAAACTCTGCTGTATTAGTGCACTGTAGTCTATTCCAGTACATTGTTCTCTCTCTCTCTCTCTCTCTCTCTCTCTCTCTCTCTCTCTCTCTCTCTCTCTCTCTCTCAAATAACTAGACAGACTAAAAAACCAACCTACCAACCAAAGAATTTTAAAAAATAAAAGATATTAAGAACACAAGAAACACACACACACACACACACACACACATTACATAAAAAGAAAAACCAAAATATATAATCAAATGACCAGTAAGACAAAAAGAAAAAAGCACAAACATAGCTACATAAGACAAAAAGTCTGCAAAATACAGTTGAGTTTATTTTGTAATAGCCATCCTCTCTTTGGTTGGAGCCTGCCTTTAAGACAACACTTGATAAAACTAATGTTTCTGTGGCAGTGGATACCAATTGGAGATAGCTCCTTGGTTAGGCGTAGGAGCTTGGCTGCTTCCTGTAGATCTGTCAGACTTCTAGCCTATTCATTTCCTTTGCTTTGTGTCAGCTGCAGATACCTAGTGAAACTCTCTACCTGGGCCACCCACTCAGCTAGGGGTTTCACACTGTCCTTTAGGTCTTGTGTCACAATCTCTCTATTCTAACCCTCATCCTTGTAACAACCTGTTTTCTAGGTTCCCCTCCACCCACCTCAAATTCATTCACCGGAAATTGTTAAGTCTTGGTACAAAGTCAGGATTCGCTTAGCTCATTTATCCATGTCTCTCTACAGAAATCTTTGTCATGCTTTTTTGCATAAGCCCCTCCATTCACCATATCAACAATACCATAAAGACCCAGCTTCTTGGTGTGGACAGGATCCCTTTAGATATTTCTTGCATCCCCACTCAGACTTTTCTCCTAGCCCATCTCTCTTACTCCTGGCCGCCCAGTGATCTGCATATGGTCTCTCTACCAGAGACCTTTCAGCCACCAAACTTTTCTAAGACACAGAGAGGGCAACAAAACCCAAGGAATGGAGCACCTGCCCAACGAGCAACAAGACAAGAGCAGACAGGAATACCTAGAATACCCCAATCATTGACTTCATAAAATTAAAAAAAAAACCTCAGTTACTGTTTTGTTTAAAATTATTTTCACCAACATATTTATAAGTAGCATGTACAACATTCAATCCATAAGCAGTGTTGCTAGAATTTGTTCTAATCCATCTACCACTCCCTATTTTTTTTCTTTTTAAACTTGTACAAGGTTGAGCCCCATGATAGACTTATTGTTTTGAAGAACTTTGAATGATCAGAGCAAACATATTTATTTATTATATAACTTTATATTCTAAGTGTTTAGGTGATTTAATGATTTAAGTGACTAAATTCTTTTAGGTTTCTAGAGAAATATCTGTGTAATTATTATTTTTTTTCCAAACGACTTGGATGTTTAGTGTGTTGAGGCACTAGCAGCGTTGTTAAGAGTAAGAACTGCTGAAAAACAAATTGAGTGGAAAGTGGAAAAGTTACTACCTGAAGAAGAAAGATTATATCAACTTGGAACCTCATCTTTGCTGTATAGCAAATGGGGCAACCATATTAATAAATAAAAACACTATTTTCAAATTTCTTCGTGATATCAGGGTTTTCATCCTGTAGCTGCTTTTACATGTTAAATTTTCTTCTAGAGTCTGTAACAAGTTAACATATTTGCAACAAGTACACATGACTGAGAATTATTTCATGACATTACTTATTTATGTAATCATCATCTGCACACAAATATGTCTAGATATAACTGCACAGAGCACATGTATTACCTACATAGGAGCTGCAGGGTGCTGAGCTAAGCCATAAAATGCTACTCTTTTACTACAAAAATTTAACAGCATGAGAAAAAAGTATAAACTACTAAGTAAACTTTCATTTAATTAATCAGCACAAATTAGGTATAATTAGCAATTGATATTGATGTTAATAGAAAATTTAAATTCTTAAAGCATAGCTTTTGAATATTTATTTGAAAATCTTGAGAACAAGAATAAATTGCAACAGTTTTCATGAGATAACTATAAATTTGTCAATGAACTCTATTATTTTCCCACCATAATATCCTTGTCTAACGAGCCTAATATCTAAGTACATACTATAACGCATCCTGTTACCTTCTGCATTCTGCTTCCTTTCGTATAAAACTATACTTTTGCACATATTTTCTTCTGTATGACACAGTGTCATATTTTATATTGTTTTCATAACATACGTTTCCCTTGACATTATTTTGAATATAGTTTTTGAATGGACTTATACTATGCATCTCTGGTTTGTTGTTTTCTTACATGGTGTATATGTTGGATGGGGCCTCATTCTTCCCCCAAAGCATCGTCAGATATACTGCAGAAGTAACGGTAAAAAGTTTAATTAATTCAGTCTGTATTCTCTCTCTCTCTCTCTCTCTCTCTCTCTCTCTCTCTCTCCGCTCCTCTCCTCTCCTCTCTCTCCTCTCTCCTCTCTCTCCTCTCTCTTTCTCTCTCTTCTCTGTCTCCTCTCTCTCGTCTCTCCCTCTCCTCTCTCTCTCTCTCTCTTTCCTCTCTCTCTCTCTCTGTGTGTGTGTGTCTGTGTAGTGTGTGTGTGTGTGTGTGTGTGTGTGTCTGGTGTGTGTATGTGTGTTTATCAGTTTGTGTAAAGATAGGAGGACCATTACACAGATTAATGACACATTCAAGTGGAAAAATTGAAGAGTCTCATTGGAAAAATAAAATAACCACTGTATAAAATTATATAAGCAACTTATAGCAATGAGTTTTGTTAACAGTCTTAAAATTAATATTACATTGATTTGCCCTAGTGTTGGTAGTGTGTCTAGAGTTTTCAGCACACAAACACAATATTGTTAAAATACAAAAGCCATTCTACTAAGATGAAAAGGGTACTAATTTTGAAATAAAATTTTAATATTTTGGGGAAATAAATTTTCTTTCTTTTCACTAGCAGTCAACGTTTTTTTCAAGTAAAATAGCAGGACAAACAAGGCATTTTGAGCCACATATATTCATTTAAACATGACAAATTGCACTGATGTAGAATAGGATTTCTTTCTTAGGACAGACAGAATCTTTTTAAAAAATGTTTTGTATTAATTTATTCATATTACATCTAGATTGTTAGCCCTTCCCTTGTTTACTCCTATTCCTCCCTCCCTCCCACTTCCCCCCTTCTCCCCTCCCCTATGTCTGTGATTGAGGGAGACCTCCTCCCCCTATATATGCTCTTAGAGTATCGAGTTTCTTCTTGATAACTTGCTATCCTTCCTCTGAGTGCCGCCAGGCCTCCCCATCCAGGGGACGCAGCCAGAAAAGGGGCACCAGGGTTCATGTGAGAGTCAGATCTCACTCTCCACTCAATGGTGGAGAATATCCTGTTCGTCAGCTAGGTCTTGGTCGGGGTTCGAGGTTTACTCCCTATATTCTCCTTGACTGTTGCCTTAGATTGAGCAAGACCCCAGGACCCAGATCTGCCTGTCATAAAGTTCTTCTTGTAGGTTTCCAGGACCCTGTGGATCCTACTATTTCCCCATTCTTCCATGCTATTCTCACTTAAAGTCTCAATAGGATGTCCTTTTCTCTGACCCATTTTCTTGGTAAGTAGAGTTTTTCATGGTACGTATCCCTTGGACTAGTGTTTTGATATAAGTGAGTATATACCGTTTGTCTCTTTTTGCTTCTGGGTGAACTCACTCATTATGATAATTTCTAGATCAATCCATTTGTCCACAAATTTCAGGAATTCCTTGTTTTTAATAGCTGAGTAGTATTCCATAGTGTAAATGTACCACAGTTTCTTAGTCCATTCTTCTACTGAGGGACACTTAGGCTGTTTCCATGTTCTGGCTATTATGTATAAAGCAGCTATGAACATGGTTGAGCATATGTCCCTGTTGTATAGTAGGGCATTTTCTGGGTATATTCCAAGGAGTGGGATAGCTGGGTATTGAGGAAGTCCTATTCCCATTTTTCTGAAAAAGTGCCAGAGAGCTTTCCAAAGTGGTTGTACTAGTTTGTATTCCCACCAGCAATGAAGGAGTGTTCCTCTCTCTCCACATCCTCGCCAACATGTGGTGTCATTTGAGTCTTTGATCTTAGCCATTCTGATGGGTGTAAGATGGAATCTCAGTGTCGTTTTGATTTGCATTTCTCTGATGACTAGCGAGGATGAGCGTTTCTTTAAGTGTTTCTCGGCCATTTGATATTCCTCTGTTGAGAATTCTCTGTTAAGTTCCAAGCCCCATTTCGCAATTGGGTTGTTTGGTTTTATGGTGTTTAATTTCTTGAGTTCTTTATATATTTTGGATATTTGATCTTTGTCAGATGTAGAGTTGGTGAAGATCTTTTCCCAGTCTGTAGGCTATTGCTTTGTTCTCTTGACAGTGTCTCCTGTCTTACAGAAGCTTCTCAGCCTCATGAGGTCCCATTTATTAATTGTTGAAATTTAGGCCTGGGCTGTTGGTGTACTGTTCAGGAAGTTGTCTCCTGTGCCTATGTGTCCCAGGGTCTTCCCCACTTTTTTCTCTAACTGAATTAAATTTTCTGGTTTTAAGTTGAGTCTTTAATCCACTTGGACTTGAGTTTTGTGCATGGTGACAAATAGAGGTTTAATTGCATTTTCTACATGTAGACATCCAGTTAGACCAGCACCATTTGTTGAAGATGCTATCATTTTTCCATTGAATAGATTTGGCTTCTTTGTCAAAGATCAAGTGAGCAAATGTGTGTGGATTCATCTCTGGGTCCTCAATTTGATTCCATTGATCCACCAGCCTATTGCTTTGCCAGTACCATGCTGTTTTAATTACTGTTGCTCTGTAGTACAGCTTGAGATCAGGTATGGAGATTCCTCCAGAGGATCTTTTATTGTATAGGATTGTTTTTTGCTATTCTGGGCTTTTTATTTCTCCATATGAATTTGAGAATTGATCTTTCAATATCTTCAAAGTATTTTGTAGGTGTTTTGATAGGGATTGCGTTGAATCTGTAAATTGGTTTTGGTAAGATGGCCATTTTTACTATGTTGATTCTCCCGATCCACAAACAAGGTAAATCCCTCCATCTTCTGATGTCATCTTCAATTTCTTTCTTCAGAGGTTAAAAGTTTTTTTTCAAATAAGTCCTTCACTTGCTTGGTTAGAGTTACTCCTAGATATTTTATATTGTTTGTGACTATCGTGAAGGGAGTAGTTTTCCTAATTTCTTCCATTCCTGTTTGTCATTTGTATACAGGAAAGCTACTGACTTTTTTGAGTTTATTTTGTATCCTGCCAATTTGCTGAAGGTGTTTATCAGCTGTAGGAGTCCTCTGGTGGAATTTTGGGGGTCACTTATATACACTATCATATCATCAGACAGAATCTTTTAACCCACTCACTTACAACAACTAAAACAAAATTTCAGAAACAGGAAAAGAAGTCCTTTAAAAGTGTATCATTTTCTGTTAGTGGAGTCACATTGTTGAGTACCATGATAGGACACTGTTGAGTGAAGCAATGGTTGCCTTTGAGTTCAGCTGGTGGACCAGGGCATTGCTGGGCACCTTACAAAGGCATGGCTGAAGAGTCACTTATGGGAACAGAGCTGATTTAAAATATTTTGTGTCACTGAAGAGTTCCACTTCAGTCTGGGTGACGACTTCACAAAAGATGTATTCAATGGAGACTCACCTTCCATTAACCAGCTGCTTCTGGCTAAATGCAATTCTACTTATTTGGTACTTAAGATAAGGTTCTTGAAAGTGGGAGTAACAGCAAGTTTGGAAAGACCAAAAGATTCTGAAGGCACAAAACCAAAATTACTTGACAATCAAGTTGATAAGCTGAGACTTTTGTATCAACTCTCCTCCCTGCTATACAGCATGCTTCCATGTAATCATGCCTTCGAACACACTGCACATTCTGCATTGCATAAGATTCCATGATATGCATAATAATTACTGCTAGGAGAACCCACACTCAAATATGGAACTCTTGTGTGCTGTGGATCATCATTTTTTACTGTTCATTCAACATTATATGCTCTTATAGAAATATGATAATTGTGGAAAACAAACAATGGTATTTTAATATTATCATTTAATACTTAAGTACAAAATAAGTATAACTTTGATTTTTGTTTTCTGACCTGACAATTATAATTGTCACCTCACACATGTTAGGAATGTGTGTTCTATCACTGTACTGTAGCCCTCAAATTAGTATATATTTTGAATTTTTTCCAATGGAATGTTTAGTTTAAAAATACCATTTTCATTTAGTAATCTGTGTTTCACAAAAAAATGTTCAATTAATTTTGATTTCATACTGGGGACAACTTCTAAAGTGGTCTTTAACATACCTCAGCCATTTCATAATTTATCTTTATAACCAGTAGCTTCCTCAATACTGATGATTGATTATAAAATCAGAATACCAATCACTTCTGAAAAATACTGACAACTTCGTGTGAATCAATACCAAATACTGAGCTAAGTTCCAATTATTTACATAAAAATAAACATATGTATACCATTAGTACAAAATTTTGTTTTCATCTTTAAAATTGTGAAATCATATGTATACCAAATAATTGTTTAACATGCTTCTCTTTTGACCCTTTTGTTAGTAACTGCTTGATTTATACAGTTATTTTGTATATGTACGTACCTGGAGTTGTATTAATTCTTTCTCGGTGATAAAAATGTCACAAGTGCAGAATGTTCAAAAGGCCTCGCCCTAACATGCCCCTCTGAGACCCTATGCCATGGGAGGCGTGAGGAGGTGGACAGGCAGAACAAAAGGTTATGCTCTTCCTTTCCTTTAGCTAAAGGATGCTAACAGCTCTTCTGCTGGTACCACACATTAGGCCATCACTGTATCCTTTGCATAATTCATTGCATGATTCTAGCTCCAAGACCATCATCACACTGCACAACAATTTCTATATCACAGCCGTGTATGTTGTCATGCTATGCCTCAAGGAAATAGTTATTCCCCAACACATGTCTCTCCAAGGGCAAAATGCTACAGCCAGAATTTCCTGACATCCACCTCCCGCTTTGTCAGTCTCTCCAGAACCTTTCTAAAACTGTCACTCATTTCTCAGTTTGACTCCTGGGATAGTTTTGATATGTATGAAGCACATCATGTTAACATTTGTTGAAGAGTTCAGTATCTCATCAAAATTCAAATGCAAAGGTTAATTTTAAATGTGAATTCAAACCATTTCAGAAATTACAAATCAACCTTATTCGTGGGAAGCTTCTAACAGTGTATACTTTGGCTGCATATGGCACGAATTCTCAGATATAATCCTTTGAAAGCTTCCTTAATCAGACAGTAAGTACATGTTCCTCCATTAAATAATTCTCACTTTAATATGTAGCAATATGTTTTCTCAAGCACATATATATTATAGTAATGATATAATGAATGAATACAACATTTAATGCCACTTGATTTCGATTCAAATACAGAAAATGAACTGCTACCATCAGGGAGAAGATCTGAAGATTGTATCATGTTTTTCCATGCAAAGAAAGCACAGCAGAAAAGATTCACTCTCATGACCAATTACATGCCATGTTCTCACAGTGATCTATCTTTTGGGAAGTCTCTCACAGAGGGTATGAAAAATTCTGAGCTAGAATTTCCTGAGGCATAGAACACTGCAGCACTTTAGTTGGCAATACTTTTCCAGTTGTCCCTGGTTGTACTAAAAGTATGTTACTAAAAATCTAACTCTTTTCATTTTATATGTTAAAACCTTTGTGATATACTTACAAATAAATAAAAAGCCATTTTATAACAATCTCAAATCTGTTTTCTCTGTTGTCAGCATAATAGAACGATGAAATAGCAATTGCATTTTTTAATTGAATCTCAGTATTTTGGCAATTAAATGAATTTTTGCTTCTATTGTCTATTGAAAGCTGCTTATAAGAACATATTTCAGACTGAAATTTTATTGTTTATGCAAAATAGATTGACTTCATTTCATGAATATTAAACTTTAATTTTATTTAACATGCCTAACAATATCAAATGGCTATTTTTCTTGATTATAACAGTAATTCTGTACTTTGAGAGCTGTTCTAGTCTTTATTCAGTGATAAGAAACATGTTTTGCTCTAGTTTTTAGTGAACACATTTCACCTATGGTGAGTTTTCCATCCCGAATCTCAGTGTCTTGTTTATTATAGCATACAACTAACCTGACTAGATTAGTAGCCATAAGGAAACCACATATGAATAAAAGCGTAAGAGTTGATTTACTGTAAAAGATAAAATAATTAAAATTGTTTCAGTGAACCCCAAAGATAATTGAAGGCAGTGGGGAGTAGGAAAATTCCCTAAGTTAATACTTTGTTTCAAATTTCTGTGACAATGATAGAGTTATCACATCCAGTCAGCACCTTTCCTTTTACCTGAGTATTTTACATGACCTCGCAGGACAACCAGTTAATCACTCATGGACTGTCTGCATCGCCCAACCCAAGGTTTTTGCAGGCTAAAGGCAAATAAGTAAGTCATTGTCTTACACCTTAAATTATCTTGGATCCTGGGAAGAGCCAGACATCCTCACAATCCCACAGACCAATGAAGTCAATAATCCATTGTGATGATGCTGGACCCTGAGCAGAAATAATTATCTCTTGAGGACTAGACTAAAGGTCTAAAGGAATTATCTTTGAGAACACAGGGTCCTTTATGGATATCTCGTGGAATTAGAACTTAAGCAATTACAAACCAGATCACCGTTTGAGGTAGGTTACTTAATTTTGCATACTACCTGCAAAAAGTGGAACTTGTTCCACTTCTGTAATATGTCTCTAAGAGACACACAGATCTTAAATGCCTGGTAGTAACCTGAATATTGACTTGAGGTTTTCAAACACATTTACTTCTCTTCCCAGTGTGGCCATACTGAATAACATCCCTTCCTCAGTTTTTCACCATTACTTCCCTCTGTAATTGGTACAGAGGGGAACAGGTGAGGAGCTTAGCATGGGGTTTTGTAACCCTGACATTTGTGCTTATAGCTGGTTATAAAAATCTGGAGAAGAGGGGAGTTATGGGCAGGAAATGGAAAGAGCGGAGGGAAGGGAAGCCAGTCAAGATGTAGTGTATGGAGAACAATGCTTTTTTTAAAAAGAAAATCATCAGATGTTTTCATGGCAGTGTCCTAAGGATAGTATGATTAGATCTACAAAGCATCTGTTTCTGTGAAGCTTAGCTCCATCTGAGGGAAACATGTAAACTATAGCTAATTAAAATATGCAAATAAAACACGGAGGTTTCCTCTGTACATTTAACACAGACTGTGACCTAGTTGAGTTGAAAAGGAACAGTAGTCTCCGAAAGAATTCTGAATCTTATACATGAAGGATGGTAACTGATATCAAACTGTTGGAGCAGGCGTAGTCATGTGGGTTATAACACAACTTATTTACCTACATGTTAATTATAGAGAATGGAGACCTGTGGTCCAGAGGGAATTAACTGCCTACTGCATAAATGATCAAATGGTGGCATCTCGCAAGGGACCAGAGTATGCAAGAAGTATTAAAAGAAATAAATGATGCTGACTTCAAGAGTGTAAAATTTATGCAAATAAAATCTCATTTATTAATTAAACATTTTGTTATTTTTTACATATACATTTCTATTATTACGTGTGCAAACAATAAACTACCTATAGAAAGAAGAACCATGACACCATCAGGAATTATGTAAATGTTACATTCTTAGTGTTTTGGCTATTTGTACTTGACAGCCTTGAAGGAAAATATCTTTCCTAAATTGGTGGTCTAAAATTCTGAATGTAGATCAATCTCCAACACATCTTGTCATTATCAATTTAAAACATCTGTCTAGACCTAAAGACATCTTAGCCCCTAAACAACTAAGCCTCATTGTAAGACTAAGCTACCTGGTCTTCAATTGCACTAGAGACTTGAGAAGGAATAAACTTGATTACCTGAGTATGCTGGGAGTGCAGGTTAGCATCTTTCCAAACGAGATGATGACAGAGACAGTTTTCTACCTGAATAGTCACCCTAAATTCTCTATAACATTTGAGCATCTTCTTCAGCCTTCTGGCCCAATATATCTGACAGACATATTTGTGGGACAGGAACTATTGAGGACTTGCTTATCCTGCCTTGGCAGAGTTTGGCCATTAACTCTGACTGCATCCAAGCGTGCCCTTTTTTTAATGCAGAATTCTGTCTGTGGTAGAAATGAGGAAATTTTGCCCTGTGACTGGTTTGCCACATATGCAGCCATCTATAGAAGGAGGTTCTTTGATGCTTGTCAGCCTCTTTGAGATAGGCTGGGTGTTGCCAGGAGTTAACCTGTCTCATTGTCAGTGAATCTTTAAAATAATAAAACATTTTAAAATGGCATAATCTGCATGTCTTGAGGTTTTTGAAGACATTGTATAACTATCCTATCTTAACTTTCTATAAAATTACGACTAAGATGCATATTCTTGTGATAAAAGTAGACTAGTGATTGACATGACTATGATTAGATAAACTAACAGTTAGCTTATATAAGTTATTTATCCTAAACAGCCTGCAACAGCACTTTCAAAATATTAGAAGTAAACCTTGTATTATAATTGAGTGACATGGGTACAATACCTCATATTATAGTAGAAATATATATATATATATATATATATATATATATATATATGTATGTGTGTGTGTGTGTGTGTGTGTGTGTGTGTATGTGTATGTGTATACACACACACATATATATATATATATATATTGTGTGTGTGTGTTTGAAAATAATCTTAAGTTTGAATTCTATAGAACTGTATCTATAATTAAACTTACTTGCATCTATATACAAACTTCTATACAAGTGAATTAAAAATAACATTGTGAGTGACAATTGAGACATTAAGTTGAGGAGTATATTCACTAATCTACTTTTTGTTCTATCTTCCCTATATATTTCTATATTCTCCCTTTTTTTCTTTTCAACCCCTATCTCCAAACCTAAGAATGTAAAATAAAGGGAAAGAGAGACATTGCTGATCCTAACCTTGTTTTCTCTCTAAATAAGACCATAATAACTTGTAATCAACTCCCATTGATAAAATAAGACCAATAATAACTTGTAATCAACTCCCATTGATAATAACCCTCTATAGCCCAAGAAAGCAACCAAAAACTTATCCGTCCCCTCTTAAAGGAAATGGAGTGTCATTCTCTTAAGGCTTCTTCTGGCTCAAATAAAACTGGGGAAATGGTTAAATGAGCTAGGATTAGCATTTGTAGTCCAGTTTCTAAATGTTGAGAAATTCCAAGCTTAATTTGAGTCCTGTGTGGGACAGTCTGAAATGCTGGACCAATTGGGATTGGAAGCTTTCTTTCAAAGTGTTCTGGGAGCTGTCTTGTTCTGATGAGGAACAGCAATTGAAGCACTTGGTGCTGGAACATGAAAGATACAGGATATCAGTGTCCAACATGCTGAGAGGAATGTATCCTGTCAGGTCTGATCCAGAGTCAGTGTCTGGTTTCTTTGTTCTGAAAGCATATAATTTCTTCCAAGCATTATACAGTCCTAAAAGTATAAGTGCGTAAGGTGTGCGTGATACACAGAACAATTAAGGCAGGCTTTCTGCTCTTTGTATGAGCAGGAAAAAAGGCAGCCGTAAATCTTCATTCATGCCATATGAAGAATGGCATCTAATAGTAATTCATAGGAGTTCTGTAGCCATCAAGAAGCCAGGTCTATGCCTAGACATTGATGTCTCAGCCAGTCTCAGAGCTATTGCCATATACTGGGATTAGTAACAAGGTACCTGCTTGTTCTGTAGTTTAAATTCTTCATATCCTGATGCAAATAAAATCTTTATTCTGAAAGAGAGGTTTCATATACCCATGTAAGGATCCTGGAAAACATCACAGCATCCTACCAAAGAAAAGGAAAATTTGAAAACACTGAAAAATAAAACAGCTCTTCTTTTTTAAAATGATTTTTATTGGCATATACATTTATATTACTACACATAAATAGAAAACATACATGCAGCAAGAAGAACCATGAAATAATCAGGGATTATATGAATGTTACCTTAAGGTGTTTTGGCTAATTACATTTGGCAGCCTTGTAGAAAACATCCTTTCTATTTTGGTGAGTGTAAAATTCTGAATTAAAATCAATAACTATCATATCTCATCTTTGTCAACTTAAAACATCTATCTAGACCTAAAAACATCTTAGCCCCTAAACATCTAAGGTTAATTTTAAGACTAAACTATTTGTTCTTCTACCCCATCAGAGACTTGAGAAGGTATGAAACTTAAGTACTGGACGGAAGTGAGGACTGTTGTACTCAAACCTGGGAGACAGAGGGGCAGAGGGCATTGTGTCTTAACAGAACACAAACTCAACCAGCATTAGTAAGATTACCAAAAGATAGAAATCATGGACAAGTCTCTGGGTTTGCCCAGGCATTGATATGTGGCTTTCACCTTCCAAAGAATGAGACTTCATCCACCATTTTGACCAGCAGCAAACTAATACACTAACATCCTAATCAACTTCTTCCTTACTTCACATTTCCTTCTCTTTATACAGAATTGTCTTTGGAATAATTATTTCAGCAAGAATATTTTTATCATTATTCTAACATGATAATTATTCTAATTGCTCATTTCTGTCTCCTAGTAAAATATTTAATGACTTCCCATTGCCTGCAGGATAAAATGTAAATTCAATATCTGTCACAATCTAGGGTATTGTTCTTTCCAGCATACACATCATTTCCCAAAAAAAAAAAAAAAAAAAACAACCAAACTTGGTTCAGTAGAAATTTCATTTTCTTGTGCTTATACACAATGCTAGTTTTCTTTCTTCTACAGACAACAATTTCCTTCAATACGTGTGCATACAATTCTCTATATCTTTAGTGTTCACCTAAATCATGATGCTGAGACCTTACTTATCAACATATATAGGCTTCCCTTTGTAGGCATCCATTGCATCACATAGATAAATCCATGAAATAAGACAATTTATAGTCCAACAATTTTATGCTTATATGTGCACTTTCTTATCTGACAGGTGTATGGAGTACAGGTCCATGGCCTTCTCCCTTTCAGCTCAGTCTTTTCTTATCAAATAAGTGAAATAGTCAAGTCTAAGCAGTGTTATCTTCTTTAGCCAACATATCTTCCTGAAGTTTGCTTAGGAATTCTACTTGTAATTGTCTATGTTCTATTCATAGAAGAAGGCGTGGTCACCAACAGTGGGAGATGACACAACCCCGTCATTTCTTTCTAGAAATAGTAATGTCCTTTTAAGTATGTTTAAGCATCATTTAGTTCACAAGTCTTATGGTCATCAATGCAAAACATATTTTAAATGCATTCATTAAACAAAAATTTATTGAGGAACTAAAATTCGGCAAAATTGTGAATAACTTCATTTACATGGTAGTAAAACATACCCATTATTTTCAACCTGCTAAACATATTATGAGGGAAAAAACAGCAGTACTAAGTCCTACACAGGAAGCTGACACATCATTTTCTTCAACAATGATGTTTAGTAAAGGGAAGAAATATATGGAAAGATTAGATCTTGTACATGCTAGCACACAGACACACAGGCACACATGTGCACACAGGAGACAAACATGATGAGGGTCTTAGATGGATAGATACTGTTCCTCTTAATATCTAGAAGGGAGATCAATTGAGAGTAAAAAAAGGGAGATTGAGAGGTAAAATGATGGCTGCCATGAGAGGGATGCAGGAGAAGACCAGAGAAACAACTTCAGAGATAGTCCCTAAATATAACGTCTACGCATTTCCAGCAAATCATGAAACAGCTGACTGTTGTAGTTGAGGGTAGTGGGAAGAACCACACTACAGGATTTGACCAACATAACCTATGTGACAACGATCACGGACGTGCACCATAGGTAAGAGTTTTCAAGCCGCATCATTGACAGTTTTTTTACTCTGTGTTTTAGTGAAAGCTTCTGAAGGCTATGGTATGAATGAACTCTTTTTATTTATTTTTTATTTTTTTTTATTAATTTATTCTTGTTACATCTCAATGTTTATCCCATCCCTTGTATCCTCCCATTCCTCCCCCCCCCCACATTTTCCCATTATTCCCCTCCCCTATGACTGTTCTTGAGGGGGATTACGTCCCCCTATATATTCTCATAGGGTATCAAGTCTCTTCTTGGCTACTTGCTGTCCTTCCTCTGAGTGCCACCAGGTCTCTGCATACTAGCCCAAGGGGCATGTCCCACGAAAGCCTTCACTTACCAGGAAACTGGGACAGAGGGGAAGGCATCCTATTGGGACTCTAAATGAGAGACGCATGGGAGAACAGCAAAATAAAAGGATCCAGAGGGTCCTAGAAATCTACAAGTAGAACAATATGATAGGCAGATTTGGGCCCAGGGGTCCCGCTCAAACTAAGGCACCAGCTAAGGACAATGAATGAACTCTTGAGTGGCATTTTTAAAATAGCCACTGTTTTAAAAGGGAAGACTGCTTTCCCAACCTTACTAAACATTTTGGCTATGTACAATTTAAGTAAAGTAATGATTCTTTGGGAAAGGAACATAAAGCAAAAGACATGGACAAAGAAATGGGGTAGAAATTTGAATCACTGCTAGCTTAAAACTAACATGGCACAGATACATATTTCAGCCTGGAATTGATCCCTGGAGCTCAGCCTGGACTCCAGAAGTATTCTTAAAGGAGATATCGTCCTTATAACCTACATGGTATGTTAAATAGCTGTCTAGGTAAACTGAGTCAACCGGCAAACTATAGAAAAACATACAGATGAAGACAGTTTAGAAATAACCTGACCTAGGTATGAAGGTCCACATAGAGTTTGGAAACTAACTTCTTAGGTGAACTTATATGACTTAAGATGAGGTAGACATAAGATGTAATAACTAAAAAAGCATGTTGAAGTATTAGTTTAATATTTGATTAGTTTTTTGAGAATTTAATGTGCTATATTTGTTTCTTACTCAACACCCTACTCCTTCTAGATCAACTTTCCTTTTCCTACCCTCCAAACTTCGTGTCCTCATTAAAAATAAATAAATTAAAACAACAAATACATTATGTGCTGCTTATAAATTTTGAATGTGTGGCCACAACCTTAAAGACAACAAAAAACAACACTCTCTTTTTACTCTTTGACGATAGATTAGGGGAGGATTAGGGGAGACATCTGAGGGTAAGCACAGATTTTACTAGAATTTGATCTCATAAATGTCCTTGCACATCATTTCACTCAGCCATTTTAGAATTCTAGTCTCATGTGTTAAATCATATAGGGAGAAAGGTAATTGCCTATTGTAAAAGGCTAAAATATGAAGAAGAGATAAACATGTTTTTTGTTTAGATCATAAGTAAGGGATGAGGAAAAGACTTGCGAGAGAGCAGGTGATGTCTATCTCCTCAGAAGTCGAACCACCATGTGGGGGAGATTGGTTATTAAGCAGCTGAAAAACATCCTTGAACAAATGCTGAGAAGAGGTATAAATGTGAGCCAAAAACAAAAGGCAGGGCCTTTGGAGACTTGGGATAGTTTTGTCTGTTCATCGCTTTCTAGTAGATGCTCCTAGAGAGAACTGCTCGAGGAAAGGCTTCTTGGCTCGGGGCTCTGGGCTCTGGCTAAGGTTCTAAGTTCTTCTTGCTCCAGGTTCCAGTAGAAGAAATCCTTCTGACTATGCCAGGAGAGTTGTTCCTTGGAACTGATATCCTTATGGTTTGATTATTGCATTCTTTAGTCTTCTTTTCCTATTGTATTTGTTAGTCCAGGTATAAGTGAGATACTCTCAGTTACCAAGTTTGTAATAAAATATATTTGCTAAGAAAATTGAACCTACAAGACTACCCCAAGAGCGCTTTGGCTCTGCATCTGCAGCATTTTAATTCTTCATACTTGCAGATATCCATAGTTGAAATTATAATGCAAATACAACTTTGTGTTGGTGACATACCGCATTTTCTTTCAGGTGAAGAAGTCTCATGTCTTAGAGCTCATGTGTCAGAAAGGCAGGTATTAGAGAAAACACACGGTCACCAGGGGCATTTAAGCAGACCTTCCTTGATCATATAATTACATAAATCATTATGACCTAGTGTAGTATTGTCCGTGACTTTTTTCTTTTTTTATCATCCCTCCATCTCCTTGATTCATCCATGCCACCTCTATAGCCTCTCCTCTTGGATTAAGCACCACCTTCCTTCCCCAAGGACCTCTCCTGACTCCCAGTGTAAGCCAAGTGCCTTTGAAAGAGAGATAATTAAGCATGAATATCACACAATGACTATCAAAAGTCCTTTGTTTCTTTATGCAAATGGAATCTACACCAGAATTTTCAGCAGAGCCCGTGGATATAACAGATATCAGGAGAATGAGTAATACCAGAAAGATTTGTAATACTTTTGAAAAGCGTTGAAGTCTAAATGGCTTTACCAATAATTAGGCATTAAACAGAAGAGCAATAAATGGTAAAGAGATATTTAAAATTGCTACATATAAAGTTAATCATAACTGTAAACCAAACAGCATGCTACTGATATAAACATAACAAACAGATATCTGAGATTATAAAATAGATATATAGAAAATGTTACAATAACATTTTTAAAAAGTATACTAAGAAAACACAGCTGATTCCAAGCATAAGAGAGCTGTGAGGTGTGCATGTATTTGTATGTGACAGGGCAAGTGTGCTGATTTACTTAAACGAGACAAGGTTACTTTCTATCATTTTTTTTCTAATATGACAGAACAGTGAATATCAGATACAGGATGAACCTTAAAGAATATTCCCGAGTATATAATTTTAAAATGGTAACCTCTCTGGACTGACTGTTCTCTCAAATTAAGATTTTGGAAAAAGAGTTTAGTGACTTATGGCAATAAACATAAGTGAAAAATGCCAAATACAAGAAAAACATAAATGCCATTAATATTTTTATGTGTATATAAAAATATGTAGGTAAAATGAAACACCAGACAAAATCAAATAACCATCTAACTTTCAACCTTGGAATGAATAATGTGTGTACATTGTCAGACAAATAAAACTTATTTAATTTAAAAGTATGAACTTCAGGGAGGAATGGAGACACACCCCAGTACTTAAGGGCTTTATTGCTCTTGTAGAAGACCCAGGTTCTATTCCCAAGGCTCAAATCAGTTGACTCACAACCATCATAACTACAAGTCCAAGAGATCCAGTGCTTTGGGCTTCTAGGATACTCATGAGTTTCACATCTCTCGACCCCAACACACTACAAACACATACACACACACACACACACACACACACACACACACATACACACATACACACACACACACACTCACATACACGCAAAAACAATAATAATGAAAATGAATCTTAGAAAGAACTCATGATAAGCAATTACATAAGAGAGACTTTTTAAAGATAAGGTTTAACTTAGTGGGTTTCCTTTTATAAATTCATTTTCAGTTGAGTACCAGTACCCTGGAGTAACATCACTTCATTTCTGGCATGGGGGTGCTAGGTGTTTTTCTCACAGGAAACTTAGTAACCTGCTTTGAGATAGAATTGAAGGATCCAGGATCAGAGAACCTGCTCTGTCCATTGTTGGTTAATTGCCTGTGTGTGTGTGTGTGTGTGTGTGTGTGTGTGTGTGTGTGTGTGTGTGTTTTAATAGGTTCGGCCCCCATAGACTCGTGTATTTGAACGCTTAGCCCATAGGGAGTGGCACTACTGGAGTGTGTGATCTTATTGGAGTAGGTGTGGCTTTGTTGGAGGAAATGTGTCACTGTCCTCTAATATATGAGTTCTCCTATTGTCAAGATAAGGCCAGTGTTGTACATAGTCTTCTTATGCTGCCTGTGGATCAAGATGCAGAACTCTCACTGCCTTCTTCAGTACCATGTTGGCTTGCATATTACCATATTTCCCACAGGCAAATTATGGACTAAACCTCTGAAACTGTAAGCCAACCCCAATTAAACCTTTTCCTTTATAAGAGTTGCCACGGTCATGTTGTCTCTTTGCATAAAAAAACCAAACAAATAAATAAACAAAAACCTAAGTAAGACATTGCCTTCACCTCAAATACCAGCAGGACGGGCTGGGGAACTAAGCAATATGTGCACAGTAACTACTGAGGCCAAATAAGCCATCAAATTCCTAGGCACTGGAGATAAAATGGTTTTCAGCAAAAACTTAGATGTGAGGACTTGAACACAAATTTTTTGGAGAGGCAGCCTATATTCCTAACTGCTAGGCTATCTCTCTCCAGCCACATAAACAAAATCTTATAAAAAGTGTTGGTATTATGTTTCCTTGTTTTTTTTTTTTTTATCTGCTATGGCACTATGTTTGCAATATATGAGTCATTTTGAACTAAGCAACAAAAATACCATAGAAATAGATGACTTAAAAAACAAAAAAATTTCTCCTTAAAAATCTGGGTTTTGGAGAGTCTGTGACGCAGGTTTCAAATGCTAAGTCTGGTGCAGACTCCCTTCATGGTTTTAAAGTGCTGTCTTTGTCCAACTTTATACTGTCCTGATATCTTATTTTAATTTAATTTTTAAAATTTTAATTTATTCACTTTAATTTAATTTATCCCAGTTATAGCCCTCCTCCTTCATCTCCTCCGAGCCCCACCTCATGCCCTTATTCCCCCTCCCACTCATTCCCTCTCCCCTGGTTCCCACTCAATGATCATTTCCCCCTGGTAGGGTAGCCTTCCTAGGCCACAGAGAAAGAGGTGCCCTGTTATCTTTAATTATTTTGTTAATATGCCAGCTCTAAAAATATATCACTAATGTGTAGGATTTCAACATATGTGCTCGTTAAGTTCAAATTAATGGTTCCAAAAAGAGAATAGAAAATAGATAGAAATATGATAGATAGATAGGTAGATAGATAGATAGATGGATAGATAGATGGATAGATAGATGGATAGATATAAGGATGGATAAGTTATAACAAAATTGGGTTGTCCCAGTAATCTGGCCTAAGCTGTCTAAGATCTGTTCTAATCAAATGTCTGAGCAAGCTCCGTCAGGAACAGTAGTGACCTAGATGACACAATTAATCCAGATCATGAGCAAATACATTCTAAACATCAACATCAACAACAATAAAACTTTTTAGTTCCAGAAAAACTCCTTGTGGTATTTGGATATTCTAGTCACTGTTTCAGGATGAATAAATTTCACCTGTATGGTGTTGTAGTCAATAAATCGGTGATAGAATCTTGGTAAAATACCACAAGGAAATTTGCCTTTAACGAACACTTTGATGGAGTAAAAAGCAACCTGTAGATAGTATTGTTTTTAAATTACATGTATTATCTATAGGCCTGGCTAGCAATCAATCAAGACACAGACACTTGTTATATTTTAAGATAGACTTAGTTACCTGGGGCAGGGCAGACATTAATCCTCTAAACTACTTCCCATAGTGGGGCAGGTATCAGGTACCTGCCCCAACCCAACGCCATCTGTTTCTAATAACTTTTATCAAGCTACCTCCCATCCATAATCCCAAATACTTGTTCATGTTCTTCATCTGGGCCGGATCCTCCATCCACACCGGCCATGTACTTCTCCTTCATCTAACCCATGGTGGCCATCCTCTCTTCCTTTCAGGTCTCTTTTCTTCCTCCTTGTGGCAGTCTCTATTTTCTTCTTCCAAGGATTCCTCTCTCTCCTTTGCACTGCCCAGGTGAGAAGGCTTCTTATTAAGCAAAAGGGTCACAGAGACAGCAAGCAGTAGTTAGCATCAAAATGCATCAGACCATCCCCCAACAAGTTAGAATCAGTTCCAATCAGAGAGATAAGGAATGTAAGTGGCTATTGGACACTCAAAATCTTCTTCACATAAGTTGAAATATAGGATACCCAATGAATACCAGAGCTTAAAATCAGAATGAAATATATGAGATACATTAGTAATGATTATTTATTTATTTATTACGTGTTCAAATGATAATGTTTGAGGCGCTGAGTCAGTTGAAACTAACATTACATTTTATTTGAGCTATTTGTGTGTTGCTATATCATGTGAGTACAGGAAAGTTCACAATTACCATATCCATTTTTCATGTGTGGCTTATGGCAAATGACTGTAAAATTAAGAAACTGTAGTCTATAAGTCAACGCACTAGTAAACATAGAGGTATATATGTATATCTAAGTTCCAGCAATTGGGACAAACAATATAACCACAGAGACAAAACATAAGTTCATAAAATAATAAAAATATGCTATTTATTAATGCTACTACATATGTATATAAGATGATAAGGTCTTGATAGAAGAAAATAAAAGCAAGTCATATGATTCGTAAATGCTGTTATCCAAAATGTAATAAAATTCATAAAAGTCAGTAGAAAATATGACAAAAGTAACAATACAGCAATGAAGAAAAAAAAATCCCAATTGACCAATGAGCAAATTCAGTCCTATAAAGTCAATATTAATGAAATGAAACATAACTGTTACTTCCTGCTACTCAATAGATTGGTTGAGGTTGAAAGTGACATTGATGTTATGCATTGCTATATATTCATTTTGTATTATATATTACATATCTCATATCATAGATCATGTGTCCTATGTAATATGTTATATTTACTCAGCTACTGTGACAATCCAATTCGTAGTTGTAAGTCATATGTCTACATTATACATTATTTATATGTTATATGTTAGACATTATTATGTATCACACAATCAAAGGAGAAAAATATTCAAGTGAAGAAGGAAAGGTTTGCTGTACAATGTTTATTTAATCATTTTCAACACTAATGGTTCCATTTTCCTTTATAATATTAACAAGACACAAATCAATAGGTGTACAAGAAATTTATGTGGAGGATAGCAGGAAGGTGCAATGCTTTGACTTCATTACCAAGATAATTGTGCATACACATCCGCGCATAATGAAGTTTTCAAAGTTCTTGGTAGAAGAGGGAGCATAATAAAAATATACTTATGTTACTGTGCTTCTCAATAGCAGGATAATGGATGCCATTGGCTTTCTCAGGACACCAGGATACTCACAGCCCATGACAGGCTTCTTCCAAGCCTGGACCTAAGGGTTTTCTGTTATTGTTCTCTGTGTACTATTTCTTGGAAATATTCCATTTAATTTTCATGTGTCAGAACATGTACGAAATTAGGAAACATTGCCATGTCAATAAAAAAAAAATCACTTTGAAGTTCTTTTAGTTTCCTTCAGGGAATACATAAGTACTGAGGGTCTAATGAAAGAAAGATTTCTTTTTTATTTAACTTGTTTAATAGAAATATCACTGAAATTATCCTTTATAAATTTTAGTGTATCGGTTTCTCAACTGAGAATTTTTTTTTATACTTTACAAACATTGATTCTCTGATAGATTTAAAATTTCCTAACTTTTTTTTATTTTGCTGTGTATATATTTGTTTTTATATCAGTTGTGCTAAAGAGCAATGCCTCTATTTTAATTAATAGCAATATAAATGTCATAACAAAACAGTATTTTGATTCTTTTGGGTAAAATTAGCAAAAATATAGTCTGTCTAGATCATCTTAAAGAAATCTAAAATTCTGTACCTGAAAGTGCCAAGGTAATTATTCATATTTTAGAAATTAACATTATTTCAAATTTTTGAAACAAGTTATATTATATAATATTGTAATATTATGGAATATATGGTAATGTATCACTTTTCAAAAATTATTGTAATACTAAATTTAAACAGTCACTTTACTTGAGAAAAAATGACAATTGATTTATGTTAAGGACCAAATAATAATGTAGTTAACGGATGGGCTAAATCTAAGACTAAAGAGTGCCAATATAGTTATCTCTTAATTTAAAAATGTTTACATTTATAGTTCTAACATCTATATCTCCTTTATGTCTCCAAGAACATAAATATTCATTAAATCCACCCAGTCTAGCTTCTGAATAGGTTTCATGTTAGTTGAGACTCTGTATCAAAAAGTAAAGAGTGGATGTCACCTGAGAAATTATACCTGAGTTTATCTTCTGACACCCATATGTGCTGAACACACAGATACTTGCACACACACAACCCACCATGGCCACACACTCACAAGCACACATACATGCACACACACACACACACATATACATGTGCAAATATAAAATAATAGAGCCTTGTGTATTGTGGATGAAAAGAAAGGCTGGAAATGAGAACTAGAAGAAAAAGTGTAAGATTGCCAATGTGTAGAATGAATAGTGTAGCGATGTAATGAGCAGCGAAAGACTATAGTTAATATTACTTCACTGGGATTTATTGAGTGAAGATGTTAGGTGCTCTTATCACACACATGCAAAGCAGTGTAATCTCCATGACATAATTGTTATTTTCATTATTTGATTTTGAAAACAAGTTCCTTGTGTCTATATGTATCAAAACATCTTTTCTTCCTCTTTCCATGTACATATAATTGACTCCATACAAAATTTTCAAGTAGTGATGCATTAAATTCCTTAAAAGATAATACAACAAGAGAAAATAGTCCCATTTTCTTCATTAGATAATAATTTTATTAAGACATAAATATTTTTCTTTTTAACCCTGCTACCTGGAAACGGAAAGATGAATTTTGTGAAAATAACAAATATTTAATTTAGATGTATAGCATACCTCTGGTCTTTTTCCTTCAGCAAGACTTTGCATAAACTTCATATTTTCATTTTCTTGTTTCCTATGAGTTCAATATATGTTAAAAATAGTTTGGGGTCTAGCATCTCTATGAATTATAGATGAAATAGGAGGTAAATAAATAATCACTGATAAACTATCTACTTTGGCAACATCCATTATCAAATTTGAATAAATGGAATATTAAATGCACTAATTAAGAAGGCTACTGGTATCAGATACTTTGTGAAAGTAAGTAATGAGTCAAGTCTGGAATGAGAATTTTAAATTCCTTATACCTACTTTCCTGGAGAATTAGCATTTTGTAATTGAACATATTTTTCTTACTGAATAGCCAAAGATGGTAAATGTAGAAATAGTTACAAACTGCCTGGGAGCCAATATATTTAGTATAAACAAAGGGGCTTCAGATTACTTTAATTCATACATAGGCCAAGAGAAGTCTTGTACATGTAGCTGAAATATTTCCTCTTGAGGATGTTAATTTACATATACCTTTATTGTAGGTTAGTTAATGGAAAAAGAATACATGCATTCAGTTTTATCTTTAAAAAGATGTATAAAACCTATTATACTCTGGTTTTCTTCCAGGGAAGATTATAATTCAGATCTTAAGTGCATTGCAAACACTGAACTTACTTGTTCCCTGTCAGCTCTAGCATAAGGACATAGTCTCTTCAGCCAGAGTAGAAAATGACCTTACTTATGGATGGCTAATTCCTTCCAATAATATTCCCCAACTGACACTTGCTGCATTCTCTTGAACAAAGTGATGACTTCTGAAGTTTTACTTCTCATCAGTAATGAAGACACACTATACTGCTTTCCACAAAATATCTAAAAATAGTTGCTATTAGATTAAAATTAGCCATTTCACAATACTATTTTTCTCCTTCTGGGCCCAATAATGAGGTAGCTCACAGGAAAAGCAAATGATGGTAATTAATTTAAAGTAATTTTAGTAATTTATTTGCAAAGACTGCCTCCAGCCAACCAAAAACCAAAGACTGATTCACAATCATGTCAGAAATACGATAACATAGGGGCCATCTAGCATAAGTCAGACAGAACAGTAAATGAAAAAAAAAAATCATATCTTCTTCATGTAGCTTCCGAACGTGAGGGTGTGGTGAAACCACCAAACTGGACCTCTCCATGGTAAAAAGAAAGCCTCAAACTTCCAGGGATATCTCCCATGGGACAGAAAGAGGAGCAATGGCAGAAGAGTAAGCAGAAAAGCAAGCAGACATTAAATGACAACAAGTGGGCCTTTGCGCTTATACAGGCTACGCAGATTAACCAGGAACTAGGTACTCTTATGTGATTAATTAACCACTAGGGAAACATTAAGGGTGGTTCCAGATAACAGAAACCCACCTATAAAGAGATCGGCTTTTATATTAATCAGAGCCCCAACTTTAGAATTTTTGTTTATTTAATCAAAGCCCTCTGTTTAAGACATTATCCCCAGAACTATCATTTTGGGTAGGTGGAGGACTTCCTTGGACCTAATAGTTTCCATTCTGGAAATCAAGTTGACATTAAATACGTGTTAACATCAACGAGAATAAGATGAAGAAGATAAGGATATACATGTCAATAACAAACAAGTTGACAAAACTGCAATGAACTAAACGCACAGAAAAGCAAGTAGTAAAGGAGACAAAAGTCAAAGGTGATGCACTGATATGTTCAGAATGAATAACCATTATAAAAGTGCATATTTAAAAAATGACAATAGGGCATAGCGATGCATAGTCTGTTATCCCAGCAATCCAGAGGCAGAGGCATGCAGATCTCTGTGGGTTTGAGGCCAGCCTGAACTCTGTAGTGAATCTGGGTCATCTAGTACCACATAAGGTGACCCTGTCTTGGCAAACAAGCAAAAAGAAAAACAAAAAGCAAATCACTGTCTTGATAGTTCAGCATTTATAATGTGGAACCAACCAACACAACTGTTAACAACATCGCAAGTGCTAGACAACATGTGAAGACACTGCAGCCATGTGCACTCCTGAGGCATTCCCCTGAAAACAGTGGCAGTCCACAAAAGATAAGGAAATGCTGTATAATCTAGCACTCTGCTGCGGGTATTCATTGAAATAATTATTTGTTTGTGTGTGGGGAGGGTGTGTGTTTCATGTGCATGTGCATGTGTGCCTCGGGTGGCACAGAGGAATTCCTTTAATCTGTCATTTATTGAGGATCTCAGTACATTTGCATCACATTCAAGCTCCTTTGGAGAGGTGTTGGTGACGTCTGATCTTTTCCATGTGGACTATTTGATGTTTGTGAGAAAGCTCAGTATATAAAATACCTACTGGATAAGCATAGAGACATGAATTCATGCCCACAACACCCATACGAAAAGAAACAGACCTGTCCCCTTGAGGCTGTTAGATGGTGAAAAGCTGACAGTAATCCCAGTTGGTCTAAATATATCTAGTAAAGTGAGTTTCTTCAGAAGTTATCTCCTTTTGCTGAGTCACTTTATTGTTATGGTCTTCTCTATGGGAGGAGCACAAGTGGGCCTGTGAGGTGTTACAACATACTGTTCTGTGTATTAGGCACATTAAGAGCTGGAGACATATGCCTGATTGGGACACAGCAAATACTGTGAGGCTAAACATTGCCTATCTGAGCTCAGTGTCACTAAGAAGTTACACTGAAGTGAGCCATGCTTATTCAACCTGAAATACATAGGTGCAGGTCTTTGACTCCTCATTTTAAGGAAAGCTTCAAACCCATGCTCTCATCCCTCACTGTTGGAGGATGCCCTGATGTATTTTGAAGCTAATTAATAAAAAGCCATACACCTGGGCAGGGTGGATGAGATAGGCGTGGCTAAGGTTCCTGGGATTAGAGAGACAGGGAGAATCCCAGAGGGAAGCAGAGGAGGAGAGACCCAAGGAGAAGAGAGGAGAAGAAGACTATCATGAGTTTGGTGGAAGAAAAGCATGAGGCTGGCATAGATGGAAGATTTGGCCCAGATGAAGAACATTAGCAAGTATATGGGATTTTGGATGGGAGGTAGTTTGATAAAAGTTATTAGAAGCAGATGGCATGGAATTATAGTTTACAAACTACTATGGGAAGTAATTTACAGGATTGATATCTGCCCTTCCCCAGGTTAACTAAGGCTATTTTAAAATATAACAGGTGTCTGTGTCTTGATTGATTGCTAGTGGATTTTACTGAAATAACAATAATTATAGGCCTGATAATAAACATTTTAGGTTCTATTGACAATTAAAAACAACACTTCACCATTCGAGTTCTGCCTGAAACTTGGATGAGACTATAACAGGGCATCAAAGAAATCAGCTCCAACAGCTCAGAGCATCAGAGATCACTGCAGAAGCCATGCAGCAGAGTACCCTGTCAGGGCATTACCGTTACTAGCACAGTCCATTAATGCCTCCCAGAGGCACTGATCCTCGCCTTTGTCCTTCTCCTGGTGCCCATGGTTGTGTCATCTTGCAAAGGGTAAGGAGACGTTCATTTACACTAATGCTGAAGACAGGAATATTGGGATTTCCTTATCAGTTTGCACAGATATTGCCTGAAGGAAAGGAGAAAGCAGCATTTGAAGCTCTCGACATTTGTGACACAAAGATGGAATCAGACTTCTAAAACTAGTTGTGAACAGAGGCCCTAAAAAAATCAATGAGAATTTAGTGTTCGCAGAGAAATTAGATGATGGCTCAGTGCAGTTATAAAGATGGAAATTACATAAGCAGAGACTTGTTTGTAAGGAGAAAGCTGTATAATAATGTGAGAGAAATTCCTTTGACATCCTTGGTATTTATTCTATAAAAGCACCCTAAAAATGTATTTATACCTTATATTTTCTAGGAAGAAAATTCTAAAAATGATCAGAGGGATAAGAGAAAATAATAGTATAAAAACTGATAAAATGAGCCTATTTTATTAATTATAGCTTAGGGGATATTTTTTGTTTAGTTGGCAAAAGAGTTTATTTATAGTTCTCACTTAAAGTTCATATCAGGAATAGAAAATGTTTTCCTACAATACATAACAAAGAAACAAAATTCTGAAATTTTCAAGCAAGAGAGAATCATTTAGTTCATATCTATTATTTTGATAGAAATCCTTAGAAGCAAGGGTTTAGTTACCATGGCACTAGAAAAAAACCTAGCCAGAATTAAGAAATCACAACGTTAGCATCATTGGGCAGTTTCCAAGCTATTGAGAGTAGGTCAAAAGTTATGAGAGTTGAGAGAGGGTCCTGAGGCCCTGGAGTTTCTGCTTAGCCACTGCTGGCTTCTTTCAGCCTGGTTGTGAACAGCAGAAAAGAATATGGGGAAGTGGAACTAACTGTTCTCAGGGAACTAAAAGCCACTAGCTGAGTAATAGCACAGGAACACTGGACAAATGTAAAGAAAGTATCAAGTTTAAACACAAATTTTTGTTCTTCTGAATGTATTCTTGATGGAAGAATATGGTTGGGTCTAGTCATATCAGGGATATTTGATTTTCTGCCTTGACTGTGGCAATCATAGAGTTTAGGAAGATAAATTTTAAGCTGAAAAAAAAAAGCAAGACAATAACTCCTGTGGATTAATAAGGCCAGCGACCTTTAGAATAGATTTTCTGTTTAGGGAAAAGTTTTATGTTTATACTTTTATAAGCATACATAGAGAAGGTATGTGCAAGGATGATACTTGTCTTCCTCTTTTTTCAGTGGTATTTCATTATTTTTAAACTTTAAAAAATGTAACTTATTTATTTCATTTATTAAGTGTGTGTGTGTGTGTGTGTGTGTGTGTGTGTGTGTGTGTGTGTGTGTGTGTACTTGGGAACACATGCCAAATTATGGGACTATGGAGCTAGACAACATCCTTCAGGAGTCTGTTTGCTCCTTCTACAGTGTTTATCCTAGAGACTGAATTTGGTCATGAAGCTTTGGGGCAAGCATCTTTACTGCACGGTGCATTTAATTGCACTAAAATTACTTTTGGTAAATCTGACTTTTTTCTCTTGGGGTGATACCTTCTATATTATTTACGAAGTTAACTGTAAGATACCTCTAGCTAAATAACCACATTTCTAAATTAATTGATGAATATTTTAACATCTAAAACTTTCTAAATGATATAACCTACCATAAACACATTTTTTAAAGTCCTAAAAATATACTAGATTTTGCAAATACCTCTTTCTCATGATATATATTAAAATGTACTTATTGATCACATTAAAAAATTTAAATACATAAAACTCAAATTGAGTTTTCATTACCAAATCATGTGCTAGTTTAAATTTTGGACTAAGCAACTCGTTTAGTGTCCTTGTTTCAGCAAACCAGACAGGGACAAGGTGTGCTTGTTCCTACACAAGTCGTCTAGAATGACTCTGCTCCTTCGAGGGCTGGCAGGGTCTCTACAGATAAGAGTTTTCAGGTGACCATGTCTGAGACTTCAAAATTAATTGAGGCTGTAGTCTCCCAGACAATGCTCTTCTGTATCCACCTGGGTGTGTGCAGAGGCCTTGTCTTTTCTAATGGCTCTAAAAGTAGAATAGAGATCTGTAAATTGCATAAATAACCTGACTGTTCATGAAGTATTGGATGTCCTTGAGAGAAATGAGTCTATAGACTCACCAACTCTGCATGATACTGGGAGCTTGGTCTAGGAAAATCGGCTATATTAATGTTTCAATGTTTTATGAAGTATTTCTTTATACCAGTGGAAAGGTACCTCAAGATATGTTTCTCCAGCCTTCCAATGAATTCCTGCTTATTGCTGTCACAGACTATATTCTTTGTGTTATCTTGCTTCACTGTATTTTTTTCTAAATGATATTGAATGGATTTTATTGGAATTGTCTTAGAAATAGTCACTCATACATTCTGAATGATTTGTGGTATGACCCCAAAGCTTTTGAGGTTTTCCCGAATTCCACTTTGTGTGAAGATTTAACTAGATGATTCTTCGAGCCACTAACTAATGCACCCAATCTCCCCAGGTATTAACAGGTGAAGTGGGCTGAAGGCAAAGATGGTATGTAAAGCTTCATAAACTAATTGCTGAACTTGAAGGTGTTGCAGCTTGTTAAAAAAAAAAAAAAAGACAAAAAGAAAGAAGGAAAAAAGGAAGATGAAAGAAACAAAAGAAAAGAAAAGGGAAGAAAAGAAAAGAAAGCCTTACTCCTTGCTGCTCCATTTCATCTTCTCTCCTGTGAGTATCTAGGCCCTACTGGCCACCAGGGTTTACTGGAGGGAGTGAGTTTGGCTGGGGCAAGAGGGAGCAGGCAGAATCTTGGTAGACAAAGTGAATGCACAGACAAAGAACACACAGACAGTGGAACAAATTCAGAGAACTGGTTCATTTATTGGGGATGGGGGTAATTTATGGCCCTGTGGAGGCGGCCAGCATCTCTGTGGCAAGGTTTGTGTGGCTGTGTACAATTGGCTAGGGAAGGAATGTTGGAAGACAGTTTGTCTGCATACTTGGGGGCTGGAGAGTTGGGGAAGAGGAGGCCCTTATTAGGTCAAACAAGGAGGGAGGCCTGTTAGCTGTCAAGGTAAAAATATTCTTACTAGGGTCAATGGTGGGTCAGCTGACTTATGGCAACAGGTTGGAAGTGGGGAAAGAGCCAAGTCCTGTTGTCTTCATCTGGGGTGTCCTGGACTGAAGCTCTTCTAGAACCTTCCATTATCATGCTGTGCTATGACAGTCCTACAGCTCCTAATGATTCCTTATGTTTGTTATAAAACATGGTTTCACTGTATAGACCTGACTAGGCTGAAATACACCAAGTAGACTAGGCTGACCTTGAACTCCCAAACATTAACTTGCTTTTGCTTTCCAAACTCTGGGATTAAAGTTGTCCCACACATGTGCTGTATGTTAAATATTGCTTGCAGTCAATCCTGCTCTGATGTGGATGTTGTTACATCTTCATAGTTCCACAAGTATAAGCTCAGCCAATGATAAAATAATATGAACAAAATCCACTACTCCAGGTTTAAAAAGAATAAAAGAATAAATCAAGTAACAGCTAAGTTAGATCTTCAGCTATACTATATAGTTTCTAATAAATATAAATCCAATGTCTAATTAGTTGTGCTTTGTTTTTTCTTTTGCCTTCACATGCAATCCTTGGCAAAATTGGGAGTTACATTGGACTAACATTAATAAGAACTTTTTCTGTGAAAAGTATAGTATAATGCATATTCTTTCCTGTTATTTACTTCTGCTTTAAGACTTTTATTTATCTTCTTTCTCTTGCTGGTGTTTGTGTGTGCAGTGTAACTGTATGTAGAGAGAGCATGAAGGTATCAACATCTGTTTTGATTCCTGTTACTTTCTAGATAGGAGTTCTTTAAATTGATGTGTAATGGGCTTAGCATAAGGCTTCATTTTGCATGAGTTTCACTAAAATCTGTTAAGTGGAAACTTTCAAAGCCTTTCCATTCTATAGAAATATGTTTGCAATGATGTGTTTGTACTCCAAGCTCCTGACAATGCATCATTTAGCCCTTAACACCTGAGTCATTAAGAATTCAGGAGTAGTAGAAAACATTCATGGAAGCAGAGTTTTCTTGGAAAAATCACTCATTTATCAGGTTATATGCAAAGCCAGCTTACGCCTTTAGTGCATGTGCAGTTGTTTGAAGCAATTCCTTGATTGTGTTCCTTTTCTCAATATTTATTTTAAATTATCTGTGTAAGTTATGTGTATCTAGGGTTGGATACTGACACATATGAATAAGTGCCCATGGGCTCCATTAGATGACATTAGTTTGTGATGTTGTAATGCCACTTGATGTATGTTGTGGGAAATGAACTTGTGTTCTCCTCAAAATCATGTGCTATTAACTTCTGAGCCATCTCTGTGGCCCCAATTCCTTGGCTTATAAAGCGTACTGCAGACAGTCTATTTATCCATAAAATGAGTGCAACTTGGCTATCTTAGTACCGAGTGGATATGAGATCTGCTCTGGAAAAAAAGGGTAAATCAGCTGTTGCCTGGCAACGAGAGGGTGGAGACATCTGCCACCATGGCCCATCATTCTTCCCGATACACTGCAGGAGTACTGCGAGGGATTTGAGAATATATTGACATAGATGTTGGTGTGGAAATAAAATGTGACTGAAGGCAGGGGGTTTAGAAGCTTATGGTAAGCAGAAAGCCCCCTGGACTTGAAGCAAGGACAGTTAGGCTCTAGACCTCCTATATGCTGTTTAAAAAAGTGAAAACAGGTCCCAGTCATTTGATTTTACCAATAAAGACTCAGGAGACAGAAGCTGGGGTAAAAACCCGATAGCTCAGAGATGCAGAGAAAGCACCCAGCTGATCTCCCTAGTCAGCTCAGACTTAAAGAAAAAGTCCAAGAGGAAATTGTCAAAATACTCAAGGCCAAAGGCTTAGGTGCTCAAAGTTCAAAAAAGCCCAAAGCTTGCTAGTTCAAACTCAAAGCCTAAAAGAAAAGAGCTCTTTCTTCTTATCAATGCTGTCTTAAATACTATTCAACTCAAAGTCTCTCCTACTCCCTAGTCCCTGCCAGATGGTTTCTTGCTCCACCTCCTGACTCAATGTTAACTGAGTTTTAAATCCTGTGTACAGAAAGCTCTTGGATTAAAGATATGTGCCAGGGCTGGCTGAACCCCACCATAAGCACCTGTTTACAATAAACAGAAAAATTCTTAGATTAAAGGTGTGTTGAAGTTGCACCCCATCAAGCAAAAGACGTGTTATTTGTTTGTTTGTTTGTTTTTGTTTTGTTTTGTTTTACAGTTCACAAACTGGGAGTTCACAATGGGATCAAATATCCTGCAACACGTATATAATTAATTCCATAAGCAATTTCAGTCCATCTATTTTTTTTTTTTTTTTGCAAGTAGGTATAAAGAGCGGCAGAACAATGTCTTGCCTTTAACATTACGCTATTCCAGAGTATCAGAGTTGATTCCTAACACCCATGTTAGAGGCTTCAAAATCATCTGTGTGTATAACTGTACATTATCCAATGTCTTCCTCCAACTTCCACAAGGATTCACATCCATGCACAGACAAACACCTACACATAGTTAAAAATAAAATAAACTACACAACTCAGTGAAAAGATTTTACCAAGACTCATAACAATAGAGCGATCCCCAGACCCTAGCAGCCACCTCTTGCCATAACTCTGGCTGCTGCAAGTGAAATGGGTTTCTTACCTAGGGTTTTTGATGCAGAAACCGAGCAGCCTTCGGTTTTGTTTCTACAGGCTGTAGCAGCAGACCGCTACATTCCCATTTGAATGCTCGTAATCCCCAAATCAACTTCATGCTTTTAACTGCAGCTAAGGAGCCTCATGCTCCTCTCACCGTAATGTCTGCAGACACGTACAGTTCGTTACCAACTTCTTCCATCAAGCTCTTTCATCTCCTTCTCCATCGCATCTTCTTCTTATTTCTTTCTCACCTACCTTCTTTATTTCTAATAAGTTGTATTTCTTTTCAAAAAGAATTATTACTTACTACTATAAATACTAATATGTAACAAGTAAAATAACAATAAAATTACTTGACATGTAAATTCACAGCAAAATATAGATGGTATGCTAACATAGATAATGCACTCAAAGGTTTGTTACACCCAGAAATCTTGTTTTCAGCAAATAAAACACAAATGAAAGATTAATTCCCATTCATAAAAATATTCTTTTCATACTAAGAGAGATTGTAGGAATCTTAAATAAAGGTAGGTTCTTAAATAAAAGTCTCTTAGGAAGGAAACTAGGGGCTAGAAGGTTGAAAGGATTCTTTTGCCAGAGATGTGACCACGAGGGGCCAAGAATATTGAGAAATCAGAGGCAGGAAAGGAATTAGAAGAGCCCAGGAATTTATTTTTATTTTTCTTGTCTTCCCTCATACTGAGAAATGTTTTTCTCACGAACTCACTGAAGCTAAGTCTGTTGTTGGCCAATACATGGATTCTGAGAATTAAAGTTTGGGGTGGAGAAAGACACAGGACTAATCCAGTTAATTTTTTATGAGCTACGCAAAAAAAAATATCTTCCCTAGAAATTCTCATTCAGGACACCTATTAAAGTCTAGGAACTCCTAGGCTTTTATCTAATATTTTCAGAATGTTCCCATGCTATGTCTTGAGTTAAAAACTTTGAATTCTAATGTAGTAGATGAATGGACTGCAGGATCGCATCAGCTGAAAGGAAACCAGAGGCAATGAAAGCCAGACATCGACTGAGAGCCTGTGTCTCCTTTCCTTCCACATCCTTTTGTTGTTGTTGTTCCTTTTAAGTCAGGTTCAGATTCTTAAAACAATGGCACGCGTCTTGGTCTCTGATGGTATTCGGTTTCCACCTCATAAGAGCAATTCATATCAAGACAGTAATTGTTTTTACTTCATGTAGTGATGAAAAGTAGGACAAGCTGGCCAAACCATTTTAGCCAATTTTCCTTTGTGAGGTGAGCTGAGATTTAAACCCAGAACTCGACAAGTTTACAAGAAGTGGCTATAAAACTGTAATAAGTTACAGACTGAGACTACAGGGATAGCTTGCTTTCTGTTCTTTCTCTATTTCCTCCTTTCTGCTTTTGTAACAGGGCCCCCAGGGCAGATGGAAAAAACAGGTTAACTCATTTCTAGAAATCAATTTTATCACCCTTATTTAGCAATTGGCCATCACTTTCCTTTCAGGTTATAATTTTTCCTCAATCATAAGAAAAAAATTAAAAACCACATTTGTAAATGAGATCTCTACATGAAAAAGTGTAATTGCATAAATGTAGCACAGTATTGTTTTTATGAAACATGGATAATTATGGAAGTAATAGTCTATCTTATCATTTTCTTCTAGTCACAGTCATAATTTGTTTTACATACATAAAATACAAGATACCAATAAGATAATGAGAAACAGATATAAACAGATAATTATCAATAGAAATAAAAACATCATAGTTAGAAGATGAATAATACTACTCATTCAAAATTACAAGCAAAGTTAATTATTTATTTGATGAAT
Source organism: Acomys russatus (assembly GCF_903995435.1). Taxonomy (NCBI): domain Eukaryota; kingdom Metazoa; phylum Chordata; class Mammalia; order Rodentia; family Muridae; genus Acomys; species Acomys russatus. The sequence continues at coordinate 50,238,870 of NC_067148.1, read as the reverse complement.
TTTTACTTTTTAACTATTAATAATTCTGGAGTTGTTATTTAATATAAGTAAGAATATTTGCAAAATAAGCTGTAGGAAGAGTACTTTTGCAAGACATTTCAATCATGCCAAAAGGTTAAAAAATAATCATTCTACTTTTATAATTTATTTTAAGAAAATATTTGCAAATAAGGGATAATATAAATATTTGTAGCTAATTTTTCAGGAAATATTGAGAATTGATAGAAACAATAGAATGAACAAATTGCAAGACAAAGTTATAATATATAAATACAGGCTTATTAGAAGCAGCTCTTGGCTGCCATCCAGGGGGAGGGAGGAAGAAAAATGCATGCATAAAGAGGAGACAGAAGGAGGAGAGATATAAAGAAAGAGGAAAGCAAAGAGGAGAGAGAGAGAGAGAGAGAGAGAGAGAGAGAGAGAGAGAGAGAGAGAGAGAGAGAGAGGGGATATCTGGGAACCAAAGTGTCTGGATTATGTAGGGAAGTGAAGCCCCTTCCCCTGGGCTGGAAAGTTCAGGTTAGAGGGCCTGGTATGCCAGCTACACCTTGCAGCAGGTAGGGACAGAAGGATGCCTAAAACCAAACAAGCATCTCCTCTGTGTCAGGCATTTTATAACACATATGTATATTTAATATGTGAATGCATTGTGTATAATATGTGTGTGCACATTCAAACACAAGCCCTCCTAATGTGTTTACACACAGGAAAAATGAGAAATAATCAAATTATCACGCAGAGATACACAACTGAAAATGCAGCTGTGGTAGTATTAGGCATGTGCTGCACTTATGATCCATCATTACATTTGCAGAACTATTTTCACAGAGGTACTAACGTTTGGTCGGATTATTGAAGACCAGATTAGAAGTTTGGTTGTCCATGTAACAGTAATAACTAAAGAATCTAGCATGACTTTGGGAGATGTCTGGGGTGCATGTAAGGAGTTGTATAGAGGGAGGAAAGAAAGAGACTGATCTAGATAGTGTTCAGATAGGAAATCCTGACTACAGTTCAAAATAACAGGGAACTAAGTAGAAAAACTTGACAAAATAAATAATGTTGGAGGTACATTATTTTTAAAGGTATATCACTTCAAATTATGAAGCATGACTAAGAGTAATGTAGCCAGTGTTGTGAAGGCAAACTTTAAATAAGAACAATTGCTGTAAACCGTAAAATGAATTTGCCATACAAAAACGGTGGTGTTGAACAATGTATCCCCTTCTCTTCTGACTCTTATACACTTTCTGGATAGTTAGATACTTTTACAATGTTTCCTGAGCCTTAGAATGACTAACACAAATGTCTACTTCAAAGACTGAGCCACAACATTGATTCTCACTATTTTGAGTGTGCCTGTATTTAATACCATTCATTACAAAGAGAGGTTTCTGTGATTAAGGATGAGATCAGTCTTTTTCTGTTAACACAAATAAAAAAAAAATTCTAACAGCCATTTGATTCTACGTCAGCTTAGTTAAGCAACAATAGTAAGTTACCACCAGGAGCCTATAATGTCCTCAAAATGGGTTGTCAACAAGACTGCAAAGCTAGGCATAGATTCTCTGAGGTAGAGTGAGCCTTAGATGCCTGACCTAATGAACAGTGATAGATTCTGAAAAGGGGAATAGCTGTCTTCAATAGGGCATCCCCTGCTGCTCTTCCATGCTCTTAAGGAATACCTTGAAACCTGCGGTCTCCCAAACAGCACTGATTAAGCTAACTGGGTCACAAAGCACAGTGAATAGGAAAGAGAAAACGTGTTTAGAGAAGAATGAAGGGAAAGAGGGGACGGTTAAATGGAGATGAGGGAAATAATGTATGCAAAACATGTTTGATATTAAGAATGATTTTAATTAATAATAAAATGGGGCAGATATTGAGATGAGACATACTAAAAGAGGTCGATGGTGTGTCGATATTGAAGGGAAAAAAAAGCAAGCAGATGAAGGCTGGAAAATCAGCTCGTTGGTTAAGGGTACTTGTTTCTCTTGGAGGATAACAGAATAATGTTCCCAGCACCTACACTGTTGCTCATAACCAACTGTCACTCCAATTCTATAGGACCCATTGCCCCCTTTTGGCCTCTGTGTGAACGAGGAACACATGTGGTACACATACTTACATGAAGAAAATAATACCCATATAATTAAATATCAATAATAAATGTGTGTTGGTAGCCTAAACTATTTGAAAAATTCTGAATGAAAAAAAAATCAAGGATTGATAACTAAGTAAAGCTGAACTAATAACTAACAATAGTGATGGATATCACCTTTTATCCCCAAACAATAGACATCCAGTGACTGAGATTCTGACTTCCCTTTAGAAAATGCCCCTACAGCTGCAGAATAGAAACAGGAGTGTAATATTAATGGGCTTTGTATTTTAAAAAACTACATAAACAGAGTTGGAAATGTTTTACTATAAAATAATGATAAATGGGGAGATAGATTCATCCACCATGATTTAAACATTACACCGTATATACACATGTCAAAAATAATGTTGCCCTATTAGTGCATTTAATATGTATATTAGTTAAATTTTCTTTTACAAAGAAAGGAAAGTGAACCAGTTAGGAAATAGATTTGATCCTGTAAGTTAGAGATGTTTTTAATCTATGTCAGGGAGTAAGATGAAGATGAAAAATATGTTATTTCAAATGGCATACAGATATGCTATCTCCTGGTCATATTGTAGATATGGTAAATAAAGAAGAAAAGATTTGAAAGTTTGACTACAGGTTTTTGTTTGTTTGTTTTATAACGAATGAGAGGTAAATAATACCAATAGGTGGTGGACAAGAGAGGAAAGCATTCTGGTCGAGAGCAAGGGCTTTTGTACAAGTAGTAGAGGAGATAGAAAATTAAATCTTGTACCTGCTACAGAGGAGTTGATTTGAAACTTCCCAGTGAACATGTTGGTTGATTATGATTATTCAGTGATAAGAACCAGATGAGATATCAGTTCATTTCCTTGGTAACTTATACTTCTTGGATTTCTGAGGATAAGTAAAAATTTTAGAATGAAATGAGGAAGGAGGAAGGAAACTTCGGATGTTGCTTTGAGAACTGCATGGTAGCCATCAAAGGGAGTTCTGGAGCGGAAACAAAATTGTCTCATGGATTAATGGAAATTCACTCAATTTTGCTGAAACATAAAGTGAAGATCGAAGAGTAACATTCAAAGACAAGAATTTAACCAATATTTGTTATTAACCAGAAGCTAAATGAAGTCCAGCCTAGATTTCACCACATAGAGCGATGGATCTACTAATGGCACACATGCCAGAGAGGGGAGCCACAGTGGGGAAGTTGATGAATGAGTAAAGACATGAAAATGAAGTCAGTTATAATGCAAACAGTAATTAATTGGAAAAGAATACTGGGAATGTAGCTCAACCTGAACAGTTCTTGCTTAGCCTGCGCAAAGTCCTGAGTTTTCATTCTGTAAACAGGACTTTGGACCCACAGCTGTAATCGTAGTTCTGAAGCAAGAAGATCAGACATTCAAGGTCATTCTCATCTACATAACTTGTCTTAGACCAGCATGGCCTATATGAGATCTTGTCTCAAAGAAACCAATAATAAAAGAAATTTATGACCACTAAGCCATTTCTACAGAGGACACGGGAAAGAACACTCGGGTCTGAAGAAAAGGTTGGAAACATCCCAAAAGGTAGAAGGAACACATGAACAATTACAGAATATTTAGCCAAAGAGGGCAAATACAGCATCACAAAAGCAGCAGGCTATCAGGAATTAGTACATTTTAGTGATAACTCCTATTACCAAGTCTATCAACTCACTAGTAAAGAGACACAGTCTAACAGATCAGAAAACAAACTCATCTTTTTTGCTGCCTCTGAGAATCACATCTCATAACTAACATGAGAAACCATGTTAGATAAAATGAAGGTACTTTGAGCAAACAAAATGCTGAAACCAGCAGCTGTTGCCATCTTAATATCTGACAAAAAGACGTCAAACAAATACTATACAGAATGAAGACTTTATACTCATTAAGGGAAATTTCAGCAATAGATATTAATGTCTTAAACGTATTTGCACATAAAACCATATCACACAACTTCTTAAAAGAGACACTATGAGTTTAGAAGCACAGATAGACCACAGCACAGTGACAGAGGGTGATTTCAATACAAATCTCTCACCTATAAACAGGTAAACTGGAAAAACATAAATAAAGAAAATCTGGAGTTGTATGATATCATAATTCAAATGGAACTAACAGATACATACAGAATATTCACCAAACATTAAAAGTAGACAATCTTGTTAGTGTCCCATGAACCTTTTGCCAAAATAGACCACATATTAGGCCTCTAAACAAATATAAAAAATATTAAATAAATTCTGCATTGTGTCTGAACACTATGGGGAAATTTGGATCTCAACAATGAAAGAAAGGTCAGATTATATGAAAATTCCTGGAAACAAACAATATAATTCAGAGCCAAAATCAGTGAAGGATGAAGTAAAAAGGAAATTTAAAAATTCTAGACCATATCAAAATTTTAGGACATAATGGAGTCATACATGTGAGAGATATCTTAAATTAGTAACTCAGTGATGAACTTGAAGAGTTGGAGAATCAGAAATAACCAATACCTATTAAAAAAATATACAGTGTGGCATTATTAAAGTAGAGACCAAAACGATACAAAGAATCAGTGAAACAAAGAGTTGGTTCTTTGAAACAATTAACAAATCTTTCACCAAATTAACTGTCAAAGAAGATATAATATTTAAGAGAGATATTAGAATTTGTGCCATTTCTAAGATCAATAATATTTAATATGTGAATATAAAATACATGATCTAGTAAAAATAATGAGGACTATAGTGGTTCTGATAGCTCCTGAGACAATCAGGGTTATAGATTTCCATATGTAACATAATTAAATATAATTTAATCTTACAGTATATTTACCTTAGATACATTGAATTGAACATTTTACATATCAGAAAAATAGTTGGCTAAATACTGAATCAATATGAAAATGACTAAAAGAATTACTGTCTAAATATAAAATAATGATTTGCTTATTAAATTTTTTATAATATGTTGAAATTGTATTCACAGTAAGAGAATTATCCACGATTTTCTGAGTTTATCATATGCTATAAAAGAGCTTTGGATATAATCAGTGTTGGGTACCAAACATACAAGTGTAGAACCACAAAAAAAGCGTTAAAATGCCAAGCTTTGCCTTTCTCTGTAAATGAGTGTGTTTTTTACCGTAAACTCTCATGGCATGGATGTTTGTCCAATATTATTTTCTAACTTCCTAGATTGTTTGTTTTGAAGCCCAGTGTTTCTGACAGATTTTAGTATGTTTCTCTGCACATGGTAGCCCCTGTGGCCCTTCACAACCTGTAACTATGACTCATTTGTACTAAGTATTCTTGGCCTAGTGTACTAGATATCATGTCTAACTTAGTATACGAAGCATCTGTCCTCCAGAGAACATCTCGAATCCATCAGTGTGCTGACAGAAAACTAGCAAGATCTCCTTGCCTCTTATGACTTAAGCTAATAGTTTTTAGTTTCATAAGTCTTAGCCAATAATGCACCCTCTTCTTCATTGTGATTGTTCCTTACAAGATTAAACCTCGCTAAATAAAAGCGGGTTTTTCAGCAAGCGCATGTAGAAATGGGCATATGTTACATGTGTTACTTATGTTTTGCTGTACTGGGATGAGACGAACCACTAGGAGAAGCCTAAAGGAGAAACAGTTTGTCCACTGAGGACAGTCCTTGATGTTGGTCAGTGCAAGACCTTTGAAATGTACTGTTTGAGTTGACTTGATTTCTTTTCTATAAAATGGTAAAATTTCACATCAGATATATTGTTTAATGAATGAAAGCATGGTCACAATAGTGGTTTGTGTCTATAGAAGTTGGAAGTTAGTGACAACGGGCAGGTGGGGATACAGAGAGAGGAATGCCGGTGCTCTATGCTCAGTTGGTGTCTCCAAAATTGTCAGATCGTTATTAGCTAAGACTATTTATTGGAAGTTAGGTACATGACCATCACACATAAGAACTAGGGGTTGATTACAAACAATAGACGAATAAACCCAGGAATATATTATATAAACTAATATACATATAATATACAAACATTATATTTCTGTGTTTATGCATGTATTGTTTGGAATTAACCGCTAATATATACATATATTCGCTCTCTAGTTGGATAGTGTGAGACCATTTAAACTACACGAATCATTTTCTTTTCTAAAATATATCAATGGCTTCTCATTCGGTATACTATATAATAACGTAAAATACTGGAAAAATAAAGTAACTCTATATTTTTGAAATATAAGTATTTTTCCTTTTAAAAGCAGATTACTGCTCAGAGTCAGACTTGGCATAGTTCGTTTACACAACCAGATTCTGAATGGCACGGGATCTTGGGGTGAAAAACTTAAAGTTGCATGCAGGCCTTAGTAACCTTTATGTAACTGTTGCCTTGGTGCCATACCATATTAATTATATGCTCCAGTTTTTATATTTTCTCTTTGCTAAATTACTGTGTATATGTTACATGCAGAATATTTTCTTTCTTCAGTGGACCTTACCACGCTTAACGTTTCTGTAGTTTTTGGATATACTATGAAAAGGTTTTCAATTACAGTTGGAGAACAGGGTCTAATAAATCACAGAGTTGGGAAATTTTATATGGGAAAAGTCATGCCCCATGTATTTGCCATTTCTAAAATATATCACTCACCCATAAAAATATTTGGGTTATAAAAAGGGGTTGGGCATACTACATGATTATATTCTCGATTTGGCTGAGCCTTAGAAAATTGTGGCTTTATTCAGATTGTGACTCTGTCCATGTCATCCGACCTCCAAGGATTTTCTTCCTTTCTTTCACTCTCTTAACTATTTGAGATTGGGAATGAGAATGCTATTTCCTTCTTTTCCCTTTAAGTAATAATTCACTATTACTGAATTCCTCTCAGTGATGCTGACAAGCATGGCATCAACAAAAGAGCGTTCGGTGCTTACTGCTGTTGACCCTGCACTGCTGGATTCAGAGGCACACACTGGAGAAGCACATTCTGATATTCTCTACAGAGGAAGTCAAAGTGAAACATGACATGATAGCTATCTAGTGTCATTCTGATTTGATTCTAAGAATTATACATGACCCTCTTTAATCTTCACTGTGTAAGAAATTCCCCTTGCTCCTAAGGACAATGGACAATGATGACAGAAGCAAAGGAAAGCCAGAAAGTATTCTAGGCATAAACGCCAGTCAAAACAAAATGTCTCCATAATGAGAATTATGTACACATCTGAGAAGTGTATTATTTGTTCTCTGTTTCCTTTGGGATTTCAGTCCCACAAAGTAGTCAGTACATATGACTTTCAACTTTTAGATTTCTTTCAGGTTTTGGACATCACCTAGTGGGCACAGAAGCATAAACATGGGCTATATGAACCAGAGAGCCACAGAAGCTAAGGAAATGGGAAAAGCAGTGGAACTTTGAAAGGCAGAAAAACAGAGTTCCAGTGACTAATCTGGAGATCACAGTACAATAGCAGAGCCACCCAAAATGCTGGTCCAAGACCGGGAAAGAAAGAGATACTCATAGCTGACTTTGAGGAATATTGTTTTGAGCCTGATGATGCATATGCTTTTACTCTTGCACACTAATCCCATCTTCCCTATTAGTTTTAAACTATTTTCATGTAAGATTAAGAGTGCTAAGATTATACACCGACACAAACAAATAAACACACATTATAGGAAAAATGATGAAAAAGAGTATTTACCTTTACCTTTAATATTTATTCCTAAATAGTAGATATTTTTGTTTTGAAAATATTGAATTTTGAGTCGCTAGCCAAAAGGAACAACAACAAAAATACTTCTACTTTCCTTGTGGTTCGTAATTTATCTAAATTAATTTGCTTACATAAATAACTGAGGTTGAGATTGAAATTTATGCTTCTTCTGATGTATATGAGAAATATTGGTTAGTTTTGATCTTCTGACCTCAGATAGAAACATAAAGCTTAGGTGTATTAATCATATATATAAATCATTTACATATATGTAAAATATAAATCATAACTATATATAGATAGATTTTTCTAGTCATAATTATAATTATTCATAACTTATAACTCAGTATTCTTTAAGGTAGTGAAGCGAAAATGTGGCAACTATAGCCAATTTCATGTAAATCAACCTAATAATAGAATTGACTGTTTTTTTTTCATTGAGCAACATATTCCACTCTGTGTCTATTTATATTTCATTATTTAGATCATGTTTTACTCATTAAAATATATACGATGCACGTTATATTTGTGGAGCTCAAGAAAGTTTTACAATGTAAACATGTTTATATGGCAAGCCAGGCAATGAAGAAACTAGATGTTCTTGGCATCTCACAAACATCCTCACAGGAGTAGCCATAAAACTCCATGGCAACATTAGGCCAAAACCCACCAGAAAGACTTTAAATGACGAAATTTTTTTTATTAATTTATTCTTGTTACATCTCAATGTTAATCCCATCCCTTGTATCCTCCCATTCCTCCCCCCCCCATTTTCCCATTATTCCCCTCCCCTATGACTGTTCCTGGGGGGGATTACCTCCCCCTGTATATGCTCATAGGGTATCAAGTCTCTTCTTGGCAACCTGCTGTCCTTCCTCTGAGTGCCACCAGGTCTCCCCCTCCAGGGGACATGGTCAAATGTGAGGCACCAGAGTACGTGAGAAAGTCATATCACACTCTCCACTCAACTGTGGAGAATATTCTGACCATTGGCTAGATCTGGGAAGGGGTTTAAAGTTTACCTCCTGTATTGTCCTTGGCTGGTGCCTTAGTTTGAGCGGGACCCCTGGGCCCAAATCTGCCTATCATATTGTTCTACTTGTAAATGACGAAATGTTGAGAGAAAAGTTTGGAGATACAAAATGAAGGAGACAGATTGATAGAACCAAGAGGTCTTGCATTAGCTAATGACACATGCAAAGCACGCTTATGGAGCAGCGTGCTCCTTACACACTACATTCAGGAGGGAAATTGTCAAGGTTAACAGAAAGATGAATTATATGATGTTGGCAAAAAGAACACAGGCTATTTCAGAACAGCTGCCATAAAACTGATAACCACCGGGAAGGGGTAAGAATATATCCCCCATTAACAGCCACCAAAGTGACACTTGCAGGCTTTTACTCCAGCCCCTTACTGGACCTGCCAGAACCCTGCCAGAAGGGCACAGAACTAAAATCCCCTTTGTCCTTTCTTCAGGCCTTTGCAGGAGTCATGAGTCAATCTGGTTCCCAACAATGCACTATTGCTAAACACTCCATAAAATAGGGATGCAGCCCATAGATAAATCAATCTGTAATAAACTTGGAAACTTCCATCTTGGTGACTAATAATCAAAGTTTCCTCACACTATATGCTATGCAGGCTTTCAGAAGAGAGAGGGCACCAACAATTTGCATAGCTGTAGATTCTGAGTATCACAATACTCTTCTGCAAAGCACGATATTGCAGTTGGCACAGTAGCAGCACCATTGTTTGTTTGGTGCCATCCATTTCTGATTGTATTTGGGACTTTGTCCATAAGAAGAAATACATAGCTAGTATTATAAACCTTGTCAAATATTTATGATTAGAGAAATCCCACACTGTCAGGAAATACTATTGATATTAAGCTAAATGCGTATTTAACTAAAGTACCTTGTAAATATCTATTATCTATACCTCTAGGTAGCACTGTCATCTGCCTTTGCCAAGAGAAGCTTCTTTTCACAGTGAGTGATGAGTGATACAGAGTTACATAACTCGTCAAAGGACAAAAGACTATTGAGTGATCGGTCCTATATATGAATTCAGTATCATTTCTCCAGTGGTCCAAAAATGTCTTGAGAAGAGTCCTGAAAGACTGCAAAAGCTGAAATCCACGAATTTATCCTAAAAACCGTGTTCTACATTACACAGTAATGGTACTGAATGTGTTCACAATACATTGCATTAATTATACATTATCAATTTTAACTAAAAGGCAATATAAACTATGACAAGAAGTATATAAATTATATATATGATATATAACATTAAAAGTTGAAAAAATATTTGTTTTGGTAGGACACACAGAGATTATTGCACATTTTTATAGCTGTCATAACCAAATTAAAAATTTAGCCAGCAAACATGGAGTGATGTCTAAATGAGTTTCACTAAGTTAAAAAGCAGCATAAATCACTATTAATGTTCCTTAAAATATTATTTTTGATTAACCAACAATTAAGAAATAATTCAACCAGCAAATTGATTTTAATAGGAAAATAAAAACGTTCTTTTTGTGGTACAAGGTCAAGTAATGAATGTAGAAAATTGTCACATTACATTCACAACATTTTACAGTTCACTCAGAAGGTAGTAGCAATAGAAGTCAAAATACATTGACAAATGTTTCACAATTAAGAGTAATGCAAGTGTTTTCAAAGATTTACAAAACATGGTATTAGTTATAAACAGAAATAACAAGTGCACAGTTTAGGAATTTTGAAAAATATGCTCTTAGAAATCTTAATTAACATTAATGTTTCCCTTTAAACTGCATATCCTATTCTGATAATAAAATATCAGAACCTGAACTGTGCATTTTTTACAAAATGCCTGACTTGCACCTATTCAAAACTATCCATATTCAGTTTGTCATTGGTCTATGTCTATTTCATATTCAGAAAACCTAAAGCATCATGACTTTTGCATGTGATGCACAATGTAAGATGTCACGTTCCTACTTCCAAACTCATTCTGGAAACAGGTAAAACTGATATTTAGACTGGGACTCAGAGCATCAAATCAATTTAAACACTGAGTGTTTATAATGGATTTGCATGTAGTTTAAAAAAAAAATCAGGGGACCAAAGAGGTGGCTTAGCCTTTAGAGCACTCATGGTTCAATTCCCAGCACTCACGGCATTGCTTAAAGACATCTGTAACTCCAATTCTATGGGATCTGACACCCTCTTCTAATGTCTGTGAGCACCAGGCATGGAAATGGTACACAGACATACATGCACGCAAAACACCCATACACTAAATTAATTTTAAAAATAGAATATCATTACTTGAGGAGTGTAATTAAATTGAGCAATGCAAATTACTGTAATAATTATGAGAAATATATATTCATACACCAACGTTTAGAACACACACTCTAGGATATCAAGTGGCCAATAAACAAGCATATATTCTAGCACATATATTTGAGTAACACACACTTATATATATAAAAATTCAGGTTTATGGGGATAAACAGTTATAGCTGTACCATACATATGTTTCTCATAAAAGTGAGGACCAGGATGCTCTCTAAAAACAGTGCCAGCCGAACGGGGGCCACTATTCAAAGAAAAGAAAAATGAGAGATCCCAACCTTAGGTATGTTGTAGAGAGATAGAAGGACAGGGAATTGGGGATGAGCTGCTAAGATCAGTTAGGTTTATTTTCCCCAGGGACATGCCTTTCAAACTTTGAAGCCATTCTCATGTACCTGTAATGAACTTCAGTGTCTTGGGCTTTAAATTTGTAATTAGGAAAGAAACATGAATCCATTTTCTTTCAAAATGATAGTGTTTGTGTGACACCTTACTCTCACTTTTTTTTTTTTTTTAAATTTTTGGTTGTTTTTCACTTTGTTTTGTTTTGTTTTGTTTCAAGATAGGGTTTCTCCCTGTAGCCTTGGCTGGCCCAGTCTCCCTTTGTAGACTTATTTGGCCTCTAACTCATAGATAGCCTCCGGCCTGAGTGCTGGGATTAAAAGTGTGAGCAACCACACCCAACAACACCGTACTTTTTTATTCTTCATCTTATTTGCTGTGACTGCAGTCTTTCTTGCTGCTGCGCCTCAAACTAGACTTCCTGTCTGTATTGTGAAGTGCCTGGTATATAATAATGCCAGTGAATCGGGGAGGCTTCTATGACACCCGCTTATATTTAAAAAGATAGATTTCTCTTCAATTTACTTACATAATTAGTCATTATTCGGACTTGTATAATGTACAAGCTTAATTATTCAAAATACAAACACAATTTTATGAACAGACATCATAATTGTACCCATTTATAAGTTAAGTTCATTTCTGAATTATTTGAAATCTATACATACACTGACTATAGTAAACCTGAATAAACTTGAGTTTCTTTGAAATATAATGTTTGATTATAGTATTTCATTGTTAACATTTGGTGCTTGTGCATTTTCTAAAATGTATCCATGTATTTGCAAAGTTTAAAATGCTATTTGGTATTATCTTCATCTTATTTTTTCCCATGTGAAATAAACAGTAAGACAGGCCTTGAACAGCTAAGATGACCTAGGTCAGAACATTCTCCACAGTTGAGTGGAGAGTGTGATATGACTTTCTCACGTACTCTGGTGCCTCACATTTAACCATGTCCCCTGGAGGGGGAGACCTGGTGGCATTCAGAGGAAGGACAACAGGTTGCCAAGAAGAGACTTGATACCCTATGAGAATATACAGGGGGAGGTAATCCCCCTCAGGAACAGTCATAGGGGAGGGGAATAAGGGGAATATGGGGGGGGGGGAGAATGGGAGCATACAAGGGATGGGATAAACATTGAGATGTAACAAGAATAAGTTAATTAAAAAAAAAACAAACTAAAACACAAAACAAACACTGTATTTTTTTTTATTGGACATGTCTCAAAAAACCTTAAATTTTCTGCTAACAGATAGAAGAAAAAGAAGTATAGTTATAAATTTCTCTGAAAGAGCCTGACTGTCAGACAGCACAGAGCACATGGGGCTCACTTCCATACTCAGTTACTATTTCAGCAGCCAGTAGAATGTGTCAGATCCACTGAAGCTGGAGACACAGATGGTCACCACCCACCTGGTATTGGTCCTGGGAACTGGACTCAGGTTTTCTGCTAGAGCAGCCTGGGTTCTTAACCACTGAGTCATCTCTCAAAGCCGGCCTCCATTTGTGTTTCCACCTTTTGTCTTCTCTTGTCTTGTCTTCTCTTCTTTTTATTTATGTATTTTGCTTGCTTTGCTCCTAATTCTTGTTTGTTTGCTGTTTTTTTTTTTTTTTTTTTTTTTTTTTTTTCAAGACAGTTTCAGGCTGTAACCTTGGCTGACCTGACCTGGACTTCACTATGTAGACCAGGTTGACCCTGACTTTGGATCCCAAAAGCTGGCACCAAAGGTTTCATCATCACACAATGTTTATTTATGTTTAATTGCACTTCATTCAAGTTAGTAGGCTCAGAGGCGCCAAAGTGTGAATTATACTTATTCAATGGAGTTAAAATTAAAATAAGAATATAATCTTTGGTATATATAATAATTTAAATATCACAGTTTTATTGTCTTGGATATTGGCATTACAATTTCACATGTACATCATTTATTGAAATTTTTGTTTTCCAGCTTGTGTTTAACTGAAATTAGTGTCATAAAACTAAAAATAATTCCATGAACATTTAAATAAAAGAAATAGATATAAAATGTGTGCTTCAATACCACAGAATTTTGATTTTACCCTTTCCTTGCATAAAAAATTTGCACTGATATTTCATTTAAAAATAATTTCTGATTCTACTTTAAAACATCTTAGAAAATAGTTTCTTTATAACACCGCTTGATAATATATTGATATTTAATTTTATACTGTTTCAATTCCACTTTTAAATAATATTTTAGACAAATAATAGTTATGCTATTAGGGCATTATTTGGTATGTAGAATATTTAAATTTTAGGGCAAAAGAGAGACCAAAGACTATTTTGAGCATACATACTTAAGAGCATGGTTTAAGTTAATTTTTGATGAGTAAGCAGGAAAACAAAATGAATCCTTTTCTTTGGAGCTTTGCTCTTAGGAGGAAGCATTTCCTTTGATCCCCGTGGAGAGGAGAGGGCGCAGAACGAAAGGGTGCACATCTTCCTGAAGAGGGACGCCGACTCCCCCCTCACTGAAGCAGCTGAAGCACACTTCATATTGCTCTTCGTGCACAAATGTCATGTCCATTGCATTTTGCCTTTGGTTTCCTTTCATTTGAAACCACAGGAAACCTGAAACTCAAAATAAAATCTCTACCCCTTGCTTAGCCCTGTGGGTTTGGAAACTCCTCCAGGAGTTAGTTCATTTCTTCATTCTTACCAACTGGCATTAGGATTAGATACTGAATCCAAATGAAACCACAAAAATTGGTCTCAAAACAGCCTGTCTACAAAGAGAGAGGAAATGTTAGGGTTGTAGGTTCTCTGACGAGTTGAGGGCTTGGAAGATACTTGAGTTACACTTAGCTTTTCTTTCTTTCCTTCTTTCTATCTTTCTTTCTTTCTTTCTTTTTTTTTTTTTAAATTTCTATCCTCAACCCCAAACTAAGGAATTTCTAAGGATATACCAATTTGGCTTTAAGATAGAAATATGGGTGCATAACTGCCAAAATAATTTATGTAGATACTGAAGAAAAGAGAAATGCATGCATTTGAATCATGGAAAGATTAATACACACACACACACACACACACACACACACACACACATATATATATATATATATATATATATATATACCTTTATATTTTATAACTTATATAAAGAAGTCACTGTTAAAATTGACAAACTAATCAATCCATGGCCTTGGGTGGTAGACAATCAGTAACTCACTACATTACTCACACCATGGCAGGTTGCTTGCAATTCAGATATTTAAGCTTAAATAGTTTGGAAATTATTAGCTAATATCAGATAGGTAAAACTCATTTATGTTCCTTGGAATAATTTGGACAAAATTATAACCAACCTATGTTATAATTATTCTACACTAAGAATTAAAAAAGAATAATAAGAGTTGCAATCACCGGTCAGAATTTGATCACAGACTTGGCAAAGTGTAAAAAATGTAATTAAGCCGCTTTTTATTAACCTTGTAAACAAGCGTGTACTTATACTGGCTGCAGTATATACAACCCAGGACTCTGTTAGCTTACTTTTCTCAGTTTCCGACCAAAGGAACACTAGCCATCTGCTCTTTGTATAATTGCACTCTGCTAGTGGTTTCTCATTCTAGTCTATGATTTAGTTTGCTTAAAGTTGTTTCAAAACTAATAAACTTTCATCTAACCACGTTCCTTTTAAATATTAAATCTATTGGATTGTTTCAGTTGAAAAAAGTCACACACACACACATATTCACACTCATGAATATATTTTTGCAGGTTAACAAAATAGGGGATTTATTTATTTTTCAAAAAAGAAGATGTTGAGAATTCAAAAATTAAGGATTAGATTTGTTAAAACACAGGTTCTTTCATGTTATATTTCTTTCTTTTTCACTGTATAACTTCACTAATCATTTTCTTGGAGGAAAGAAATGGACATGAGTCAACAGGAAAAACAAAGTTCTATTTTTTAACATTTTATATTATGTCAAGAAACAGAAAAAAATGAGGTCAACCCATTTAACATTTCTTTTAGTTATTCAAGACAGAACTAGTAAGTAAGCCCTATGTCTTTAAGTGTAAATTTTTAAAAAGAGATATCCACTAATTTCATGCTGATCAAAACTTCATCACATAGAGCCCCTGAAGACCAATAAAATGAAATACTTGAAATACTTAGTGATGTTTTTCTACACCTAGATTTGGGGAACAGAATCTTTACTATGGGTGAAAGACTCTATCTAGATCGAGGAATCAGGAAGTGGGGCTGAGTCAGGGAAGTGTTCCTTGTGCAAGAGGAAGGGCCTGAGTTCTGAAGCCAGAGCCCATGGAAAATGCCAACTCAGCTACTCACTTCAGTCACCTCCATGTTTGCAGAGCAGAGAATAGACAGGCTATGCGGCCTATTGAATACAAGCTAGGAAGCTCCAGGTTCAGCGAGACAGCATGTCGCAAACGCACATGTTATAAAGTTATTGAGAGAGATACCCAGCAGGAAACTCTGGCCTTCACACACATGCATGCATGAATATCTACAGTCACATGTGCACACAGACTAATAAAAGTGTGTGTGTGTGTGTGTGTGTGTGTGTGTATAACACAAAATATGCTGGAGATACATTGTGTGATTAGACTTCTGGTTCCAGAAGAACCTTGCATAATAAAAAATGATTAACATAAACCAAAGAACTGTACTGAATTCTTTTTTAATGGGGGAGGAAATGTCATATGGGAACCGAAAAAACACAGTATGTAAATCATAGGGTATCTGCACACGAGCATTAACTATAGTGAGAGCAAAGTTTTCTACAATGCCAGAGTCCAGACAAGAATGAAATATATTTATGCCAGAAGAAAACAACTGTGAAGCTAAAATCCTATCATTCGAACATAAAGGCAAAATAAAGATAGTTTCAAGATAAACATTTTTTCCTGTAGTGTATGTTTGGTTTTCAGTCTATACCCACTTTAGACAGACAGCTAGTCAAACAAAGCATGCTTCTGTTTCCTTCTACACTATGTAAATGATTCTCAACTTTGTCCTTATACTGTAGCCGTGCTGACATGAGTAAAATAAGAATCTTTCCAGATGGATTTGAGAGATTAGGGTGTATTTATTACTTATGTAAAACGGTGCCTTAGTTATGACATTTTAGATGTACATAGGTGCTTTGAAGATGTTTATTTCCTATAACAATTACTACAGGCAAATCCCAATTCCCGTTCTCTTACACATTCTATTTTCACTCATATCTTTTTTCTTTTTTTTTTCACTTTGCAGAAAAAAATGTATGCAACATGAGCCAAAATGAAATAATTCAGGCTAGGCAGTACCAGTGTTCCATGTGTTCTCTCATATGTAAACTAAACAAAGGCACTGGAAATATTTTAAATTCTTTGAAATAATAACCATTTGAAATAGCTATGGGAACTGTTAACAAAGTGGTTGGGCTCCACAGAGGATTTTTGTTGGTCTTAGTCTTATTTTCTGTTTTTTTTTTTTTTTTTTCTCTTAAAAAAAATCTTGCTGTAGGTAGGTTATTGTGTATATGTGTAATAATATAAATGTATATGTAAAAATAGTAAAATAAAAATTTTATTTTAAAATGATATTATAATTTAATTACAACTTTTCCCTTTCTCTTTCCTCACCCTAAACCCTTCCATATATTTGTCCTTGAGTCTGGTCTAGTGGGTTTTGTGATATTTTTGTTCTGTTTTGATTTTGTTTGTTTGTTGTTTTCTGAATCAGCCCAACTAAATCAACAGGGGAAACCCCACCCTACATAGCTACAGATATGGATTTTTCCTTTCTTTCTTCAAATTCAACTTATAAGAAAACTATCTGGCGCATTAACAGCTGTTAGTCAGTAGAGTGTTGTGATGAAAACTACATTCATAACTGAATCCTGGATAAAATAATTGACTTCTGAAGGAAGGAATACTGCCCCTAGAGGTGTCGCTGGTGCAGCTGCTGTGTCACCTGCTTTCCTAGGTGGCAGAGAGCAGAGAGGCTATGTCTATACTCATGACTTAGGGACATCTGAATGATTAGTAACCTAACATTGCTTTAAAGACAAGAGCCTGAGATGACAACCAGTCTGGTGCTGGAGCCCCAGACAGGGAGCTAGTGTGAGAACATTACCAGTCTGGCACAGTGCAGGCCTGGAAAGGATTCCAGAACAAGGAGCAAGTCAGAGACTATCAGAACCTCGCCTGGGATTATGGGGCCCAGAGTGAGTCTGAGACAGAAGACCACCAGATCAGGGTAATGGGGTCCAGACAAGGAGATAGCCTAAGATGACCACTAGTCTTGCACAGCCTCACAGGCCTGAGGGGTAGCCCACGCCTAAGATGACTCCGCATGATGGCACAATGCATAACACTCCTGAGACCACTCCTGAGACCACCCCAGACACTCAGAGATCCAGGCCACCACTAAGAGAGGCAAGGAAGTAGTGGAGAAATAGAAGAGGAAGAAAAACAGAAAGATGTGGGCACGATGAAGAGAGGCAGAACGAGAGACTCAAGGGTAGTGAGAACCAGCCTGATGTGAATAGCTAGTGATGTCACCTGGGATCATTCTGCCAACATAGATCACATCTGGTTCTGTGACCCTTAAGCAGCAGTGGTCTATTATCACCAAAAGCCAGGTAGATGTCGCTGGCATGGGCTCCCTAACTGGGACATGTTGATATCTGAGGATTTGTGTGTGGCACTGTCTGTCCGTCCAATCACCTGGCCAACCCTGGGTGAGCTAGCCCTAGGGGTGTGAGAGCAGAGGAGCTGCCCCTGTCCTAGCCAGATGCAGTACTAGGGAGAGTGGCCGGAACATCGCGGGAGTTGTGGGTAAGCTGTGGTGCAGAACACAGATGAGGGAGAAAATACCCTCCTTCCCTTTGGCTCTCACCACCTGCAGCGGGTAGGGGATCTGGTCCTGGGGTTATGAGTGCAGGCTGTGGGTGAGCTGGCCCTGAAAGCCTGAGTGTGGAAGAGCTGGGCCTTGCCTCTTGTCTGCTGTGTGGTGGAGTTTCGCCCTTGCCACTAGCAGCAAGTAGGAGAGTTAGCCCTGCTCAGGAAACCTGTCCCTGCCCCGATTTGCTGCAGCACTCAGAAGAGTGGGTCCTCTAACTCACCTGGGCAGCACAGTAGGGCTGGCCTGGGCCCTAAGCACAGAAGAGCCTGCCCTAGCTCCTTTCTGGTTGGTGGTGATGCAGATGAGGAAGGGATGCTCTCTTGCCCTCCATTGATCCTTGCTATTTATCACAGGTGAGAGAATTATCCCCAGGGTCATGAGAGTGGGAGAACTGGCCATATCCCTCACCTGCTACAACAATTGGGAGAGCAGGCCCTGCACCTCACCTGGGCAGTAGGGTAGAACCGGCCCTGATTGCGGGGTAGCTGGTGGGAAGGCCTGAGGGCATGAGAGCAGGAGAGTCATTGGGCTGAGGAGCTAGATACCTCTCCGGCTCAGATCCAGGGCTTTGAATAGGCCCACCCCAACATCTACCACAACTTCTGGGGTGCATGAAGGAGCTGTTCCTACAAATCCAAAAGTACAGGTTCTCCATTACACAAGACAACAGGATATCCGAGAAAAGTTCCAG
Source organism: Acomys russatus (assembly GCF_903995435.1). Classification (NCBI taxonomy): domain Eukaryota; kingdom Metazoa; phylum Chordata; class Mammalia; order Rodentia; family Muridae; genus Acomys; species Acomys russatus. Next base: position 50,219,763 of record NC_067148.1, on the reverse strand, counting down.
TGACATTCCAGTGTTGCTAGAGTAGCAGAGGCTGAGGACTTGTACCAGACTAAGAAGTCATTGCAATAAACACTTGCAAGCAAAGTGTGGACCAAAGGGTATCCTGTGAAACACACTGTGACACCGTACAGCTTCGACAATGAGTTGCTTTTCTTTGCTGGAGGGAAGGTTGCAAGGGTGAAGAGCATGTATGAAGGGAGGGGGAGATGAGCAGGAGTGGGTCACATGATTTAAAATTAACAAAGAACCAATAAAAAGTAAGTAAGCAAGTAAGTAAGCAAGTAAGTAAGTAAAGGTGCATTAATCTTGGAACATTATCAATAGCATTAGAAAGGCTTTATAAGTTTGATTTAAATATCTATAATTTTCATTTACATTTGAAAATATACATAATGATTTATTTCCAAGTCAGAACACAAAAAGGGTTCGATGTTTACTACATGTATTTTCCTTGGTTAGTGCAATCGTTTGAGCAGAAGCCCCCTGGGCCCCGATCCACCCATCTCGATGTTCTTCTTGTAGGTTTCTAGGACCCTGTGGGTCCTTCTATTTTCCCACCTCCTATATTTGGCTTACCTAGAGTTTTAGTGGGATGTCCTCACATCTATCCCAATCTCCTGGTAAGTGAAGACGTTCATGGGACATGCCTTTTGGGCTAGTGCCCAATTATAAGTGAGTATATACCATGTGTGTCTTTGTGCTTCTGGATTAACTCACTCAGGATGATCATTTCTAGTTACATTGGGACATTCTCCACAGTTATTTGGGGAGTGGGGACTTGCTCTGACATGAACTCTGGTGCCCCATATTTGACCACCTCCTCTGGGTGGAGAGGCCCGAGGGCACTCAAAGAAAGAATAAACAGGCTATCAAGATGAGACTTGATAGCCTATGTCCATATGGGAGGGGCAGGTCCCCCTTGGTCATAGACCTTGGAGAGAGGAATAGGGTGAAAGCAGAAGGGAGGGAGGAATGGGAGGATACAAGTGATGGGATAATAATTGAGTTGTAATCTGAATAAATTAAAATAAAAAAAAAAAGAAAACGAAAGGGACTAACAATTGCAAATAAAAAAAGATGATATTTCTGAAAACATAAAACTGAAACTATGTCAGTAACTTGGCAGAGTGTAATTTTAAATTCTCTAAGGACTAATGTCTCCAAGAGAGTGGGAATACTGATCAAGCTTAAAGATCACCATGCTTCAAGTATGCATGATAAATAGGCACAGACCTAAGCTTAAGGTCAAACAACAAATGCTGAAGATTTGGCTCTGTGGTAGCAGGCCTGAATAAAAGCTAAGATTTGACCCCTAAGATGATGATGAAGATGATGAGGATAACAGAGAAGAACCAACAAACAAATAAACAAACAAGAAATGTCTTCTACACTACACTAAAAAAATAAAATAAAAATGATATGATTAGTACAAGCCTGCAGATGCACAGAGACAAAAGCAAAAGAAATAAGAAGCTATGTAAACAGAAGAAATGACTCTAAAATGTTTAAGTGATAGGGAAAATGTTAAGTTTACCAAAACATAAAGCCAAAGAAGTACTTGAAGTACAGAGATCGACAACTGTTAACAAAAACATAAATATCAACAACTATAGCTATATTATCTGCTTTTCAGAATTTCACACATCATTTAAGTACTGAACTTACATAATTTCCACCCTGGTCCATCAAAATGCTCTCCTGTTCTCTCTCCTCTTTCTTAAACTCATGGCTTTATTTTCTTTAATTATTATTGTTATATATTTATCTACAAATACAAGCAGCTTAATGTTGCTCATATGTTTATGTGCTTAAGGCTTATCACTTGGGATTGGGGCTGTGACAGAGAAGATGAAGATGCAGCCAGGTATTTTATCAAGAGAAAGGGGAACCTGAGTCATACAGCAGAAGTTAGAAGGGAATAATAATAGTAAAGTTATTTTAAAACCCGTAGGGACTCATTATTCTTATATATTAATATTCTTATATTTAGACTTAAATATGTGGTAAATGAAATTAAGTTTGCTTAGGGTGATAATGCTAATACTATCTACCAAAATCCCAGTACCAGGATTGGGATCTCTCCTCAGACTGTTAACCTACTTTACTATGTAGAAAATAAAACAGTATTGATAAAGAAGCCATACATTTTGGATACAGGACTAGAAAAAAATTAAGTTGAAACTATCTAGAAGCCTATTCCTTGAGTGCTAACTCTCATAGTACCTGAGGGTGACAAGCAAGCTTGCAAGGGGGAAAAGAAATTAACGGTATTTCCCAGATATAATGCCTGTGAACAACAGAGACCAATATGTGAAGATAGGCTCCAAAGTGTAAAAATGGTATTTACACATGAGCAGATAACCACTAGTCACTTGTCTCAGTTAAGGACCACCATGTGGGAAGGAATCCATGCCAAGTCCTGAAAATCTAGTCAAATACCTGTGGCTGAGGAGGTCATGGATCTAAAGGAGACCTTACTACTGCCACTTTCCTAAACTAGAACAGTATGTGCAACACAATGACAAAAGCAGTGGACATGTCAAAGCAGATGAGGTAAATGTCACAAGGTGCCACTCCGAAACTCCAATTAAGGGCTGCAGAGAGAACTTCAGACTGTTCCAAGGGAAAGCCTTCTGATAGGGTATCTAATATTTACACTTTCGAAGACTATTTACAGGTATAGAAAGGCTTACTTACTTTCCTCTATGTTTGTTTTATTATGGACTTCAGGTAGAATGGTGACAGTGTTGAATAGAAAGATTAACAGCGCAAAGAATTCAAACGCATGTTAAAATGTTTTATACAAATACACATATATTTTGAATGTGCATGATGTTGCTTCCTATATTGTTGCAGGGAAGGTAGACATACTGACAGTGAGTCGAGTAGGTGCTTAGCTGGGACTAACTCTAGACTAAGTGTTGAAGGATTGGGTGGATTCTTTTGGACTGCTTATAATAAACTATAAACCAAAGAGGGGAATTGAAAAACACTGTTAGGAATAGTGGAATTAGAGGTAGAGAACGCAGAACATCCTAATCCTGCCCATGTCACAAAATAAGATAAAAAGTCTTATTCTAAAGAGGCCATCAGGACCGGGGTTGTCCTAAGATTCCTGATATTCTTATAAAAGAAGAGAAGTGAAGTCATACAAATAGCAGCATTTTTCATTTGAACTGGGTCAGTGAAGAAACACAGGCAGCCGCTTGGATGTATCAGATTTAAGTTTCAGGGCTTAGTGTCTGCTAACATGTACTTTATTTCACCGGGGAAATTTCCTCTAAGAACGTCAGGGCCTCCTGCAGTGAGAAGGCTTGGGTTCTCTTACACTCTCATTTATACTTTGAAATCTTAACCTTTAAGTGATATATTAGGAGTTGAGGGTTTTAGGAGGTGATTAAGGCTTGAGGACTGTTTTATGAGATCTCAGAGAGAGAGACAGCCACCTTCATTATACAGACACTGGGAAGGCAGATAAGATTTGACTGGACACAGAGCCAACTGCAGCTTTGATGTTAAGAGCTCCTGACTCTGTGTCTATGAGAAATAAACTCTGTGTATCCAGAAGCCACATAGTTTATGTTAGCATACGATGATAGCCCTTTTTAACTAAGATATTCCATCTATTTCAAAAAGCCAAATGGCTTCCACCCAAAAATTTTGAGGTTGAAGAGTTCCAGGAGTCTTGCCAATCAATTCCAGCAACTCTAGATGGAAGATTGTAGATGCAATTCATACAAGTTTCGAGTTATACAGTCTAAGGGAATGCCCCCTGCTAGGCTTTAGAATTATTTGAGGTATGTTATATTACAATTTTTGGCCTAATTTTCTGTTTTGCAATGGAAATACACTATTTCTTTTCTTCCATAGAAGTTTGTTAATATCTGTGTACCTTAACTGGATTGTAGCTTCGAGAGGAATTTTGCCTAGAATTGGTAGTACCTAGACTGCCTCTTACCCTCAATTAAGATAACATTCACTTGAGACTTGATTTTAGAATTACAATGAGTATTTGAACCAGTTTGGATTTGATGAGCTATATACATGCAATGGGTCATGAAGTTAGAGAAAACAAAGGTAGACATTTCTGAGCTAATGTTTATACCTACACAATAGTTATCTGTTAAATTCTGAGTATCAGTTGGTACTACCTACCGTTGTTATCACAGGATTTCTGGATTTATCAGTAGGGTTAGCTATGAGTATCTTCCCTCTCTACATACTAAAGATGGAAAGAAGGTCATGAGCTAATCATCAACCAGAAGAAACCTTTCACTAGAAATGGAGTCAGTGACTCATCACCTAACATTATAGCTCGCAGTATAAAAATAACCATAAAAAGAATCTAATGAATTAGCTAACACCCTATGCACTATCTGAAGTCTATTTGTTATGCATCAATAGAAAATACAAACTGTAACTTTACAGAGAAAAGTATCAAATTTTAGAATGTGCAAAAGTGAATACAAAGGACAGTAAGGGTTTATGCACCCTCGGAAGAAGCCTAAATGTGCTGGTCTTACCAATTCCCTTGCAAATTTAGGCTTTAGGTCTTTGTAGCTTAACTCAAATTTCTAATAGGTTTTTACTTCATTACAAAATCTGATCCAGGAAGTGAGATGTGTGAATACAAACCCAAATACAGACTAGTAATTTTGAAGAAGAGAATGGGTTTGTATGGAGGAGAGAGGCATCAGGAGGCCTGGCAGATACTGAGATTAGGATAGAGGCTGCCTACCTACAATCAAACGGTAATTGTAGAGGGATTCGGAGACTGAATAGACAAAAAGCTCGTGTGGGTATCTAGATCACATGGAAACTTTATGTCAAAAGTAATACTGATTTTGTGAGAATTTTATAATCTTGTCTGAACAGTAAATATTATTGGTACATTTGGCTGCATGTATGAATAAACTGGTTTCACTTCATGCAGTATCCATCACAGACCACAATATAATTAATAACGTGAATTTGAAACATAAAGGTAAAAGCACAAAATGCAGTGAAGTAACCAGCCTAAGGGATTATTCTGTAAAAGAGATGCCCTATAATTAAAAAAAAAAAAACAGTATAATTAAGAGTCAGAAATGAATAGAAAGAAGGGATCAAGGATGATTAACAAGTTAATTAATGTAAAACATCTTACTTATTTACATGACTGTGTTTAATTTTGTTTCCTATGTTATGCAGGCACAGCTATTTATACGGCAGCATTCATTTTAATAAGTTATAAAATCTCAACGTACATGTGGAAACATTATTGACATTCTGTGTGACAAGTGGCTATTCCATCATGTGGAGAACAATCTGGGCTCTATAAGTAAGTAGTTGGACCAGGAAGCCCAGAGGTGGTACTTCGCATGATGGGATGGCACCGCTCCATCAAGCAGCACTCAAAAAAGAATGTTCCATAGGCATATGTGTGAAGGTTTGTTTCCAGTTTATAAAACTAACCAGCACACATTGTTTCCCACTTATTCTCTTTTGCTGAATTCATGAGTGATACCACTGTAAAGATATATATGTAAATGTAAATATATAATAATATATAAATGTAATATATATGTAAATGTATAAATATTTAATTTATATTAATATATTATAGTATGTAATGTAAATCTATATATAAGTATATAAATGTAAACATAAATGTAAATATATATGTATTTGGTCAGTATATATATATTAATGCATATACACATATGCATATATCATATCAAGCCCATATACCCCTTGTACATATACATAGTTATATTACACATATACGGATATATACATACATTCACTTACGCACGTATATATATATTCATATGCCGTTATACTCATCAGATTCAATATAGATATTTAAATACATAAACATTGGTTAGTTTCCTAAACAGATTTGTAATATTATATAACTATGTCTTTATTTAGGATTACTGTCAGTTGTTCTGCGTGAAGGCGTACATATTTGCATGTGTATCTGTATGTGCGTTCATGTCTTATGTGCACTGTTTTTGTGTGAGACGGAGACTTGAGTGGCTGCCTTTGGATTGCGTTTTGCTACTTCTGTTTAAGAGGAAAACAGCAAGCTGCTAGAGCAGAATCAATTGATCAACCCCCGTGTCTTTGCAGATGGAGCCATAATTTATCCACAGAAATACTCCTCAAGTAAAATGACACTGGGACCAACAGAAAATGTATGAATCTGAGGTAATTGTGGTTTGTTTCTATTCAGTGATCAATTAACCACAGAGCACATTACTTAACATCTAAGCAAGGGCTCAAGGGGGGAAATTTGCTGACCAGTGTGCAGAAAAGTGCTTGTTTCTCTTAAGACTGTGACTAGATAGTGGAGACACCTTCCCGTAACCACAGAACTTGACAGGCTGATGCAGAAAAGAAGTATTCACAACCAGATCCTATCTCAAATGTATTTAAATGAATAAAATAAGCAGCAAATGCCAGCCCAGTGGAGGATTTGAACACTTTCCTCTCTCTGGATGCTGTGCTGTGCCGAGGGACTATCATGCTGTGCCACAAGCAGTGTGCGCTTAAGAATTAGCAGAGGTCCAGTACGGTTATGCCTCTATTCGATCACTGTAGTGAGCAGTACCGGCCAGTTAGGTGTGGCCATTCTACCTTACCCTGCATATACGTTTATCCCATCATTTTGGAATTGTGTCAAAATATATTATTTATCACTTATTGAGTCCTTTGGCCCTCCACTGACTGATTTCATTCATGACCATTAAACAAAGGAATTTTCCAGTTCACTCCATAAAATCTAATATGGTAGAGCCTCTTAGACAATCACATTTTAGCAAATTCAAGTAGTAACAATCAATTAAACTTTTTTAACGGCCCTACATAATTGAAAGTGCTACTAATGTACAGTGAAAATGAATATGGATTAAAAAAAGCTATCATAGTAATTTTATTTCTCATAGCACTGATATAATATAGAACAGACTACCACTCAAAATATTTTTCATCCATGTCTGATAGGCAGAGTGATTTCAGTCTTTATTAATAGACTACAGTATTGTTTCCCCTTAGAGTCATCTATACTAAGGAGGATTTAAGAATTACCTGAGAGGCTATGCTACTCAGCGGTCATTCATCTCACATGGAATGCCTGAAACAGCAGTATAAAATGCAGTTTGTTTCTGTGAAAGAAGAAGAGAGAGTCTACATGTTCTCCCTCTGTGACTATTACCTGAACTAAAAAAGAAAATCTGTGATAACATTACAAACAACAGCGCATATCAATGATTTTAAAAGGCATTGGATATAACAGTGTTTCAAATTTGCCTATCTTACTTTGTAGAATTTATGTACCTTATGACTAATTATATACCCAATACTTATTGTGAAATGGCAAGTTTAATTTGATTATATTCCAACTATAATGTTTGCATTTTTATTTGCCACATTTATAATATAAGGTTTTATGTAATTGATATTATAATTAGTTAATAAAAATACATTCAGTTTCATTAACACAGATCAAAAGATGGTTTTAATTTGTTGATACAAAGTAATACCTTGGTAAAATGTTGGAGATCAGAAATACCTATCAGTATGCCAATATTTGAGATTTGAAAGATGATTTTTCTTACGTTTTACAGTATTTTGATATTTGCTTTTATTATTATTGAATAATGTAAACACTGAGAAACATAGAATATATTATATGATTCTATAAAATATTAACATTATGTAATATTTGGTTCTCATTTGCTTAAAGTATGAAAATAGCACAGATGACTGAAAAGTGCCATGTGCTCTCACCGGCCGTCTTGTTCTCATTTCCTGTATAATGAGGTCACTATTATTTTGAATTTCCTCTTCATCAGTCTCATGAATCACATGAGTCAGGTTAGGGTAAGTTATGCAGTGATAACAAATGGACTGTGTAAGTGGCTTATAACTCAAAAGTTTATTTCACACATCTCAGACTAGTCATGGTAGGCTGTAGCCTTGCTCGATACCATGTCAACTCGGAGTCTTTGTCTGTGATACAGCTGCTATTGGAAAGCTGGTCTCGCTTATTCATTAAAGAAAAAAAAGAAACGTGTAAAGAGAAAAGACATTATACTTCTAGCATGAACACATCATGGTGTATGCAATAGTTTATCATTAGCTAAAGATAAGTTACAGGGTAATTTCTAACACAAACTGGTTATGTATATAATATATATTATGTATATTATATATATGGCACTACTTTTTATCGGCTCTTGGTGAATTTCACCTCAGGCGTCCATTCCCCATTCATCTCCCCCATCCTCTCGTACCAACCCTCCATTCTTGCAACCGCCCCTCCGAGAGAGAAAAAAAATTCGTTGTGGAAGCTGTATTGTGTCTCAGTGTGCAGCACAGTACACCCTCTTGTCAACATGACTTTGTCTTCAGATGTTCATTGCAATGGCGCATTGGTCTAGCTCACCTGAAACCCCCACATCCAGGAACAGCTCTCCTATGCTTCCTAGGTGACGTGCAGGGCCTACTCTCTTGAGTGCTACAGCAGGTGATGGACGGGGCCAGTTCTCTTGCTCTCATGACCCCACCAGGGCTAACTCTCTTGTCTGCCACTGGTGATGAGGGCAAAAGGAGGTGGGGTGATCTCTCCATTGCTTATGTGATGGCATAGCAGACAAGAACCAGGGCAGGATCTCCCAAACTCAGACTCTCATGTCACACTCACCTGCAACCCCTATATCCAGGGCAAGATCTAATGTTCTGCCCAGGCCAGGTACAGGGCCTGTTCTTCTGAGTGGTCCAACAGATATGGGTCAGGGTCAGCTCTTCTCTGATGACCTTGGCAGCCAGGTCTTCTGTCTGCCATAGGTGGCAAGGGATGGAGGTTGGGTATTTTTCTCTTTTAAGGAAGAGTTTGAAACAAAACTTTACTCAACATGACAAGAACATACCAGGAATAGATTTTTAAATGAATGATATTTCAAATGTCATCAAGTAACTAAACATGGGCCCACACAAATTTCATTCAAAAAAATCTTAAAATATTAATGTTGTACATTTATTTAGCTGACTATACATGTATTTGCATAATTTGTTCTTTTTTGGATGTATTATTAATTATTTGCATATTAGTTGAAATGTAATAAATCAGTATGATGTGTTAATAGATTGCATTTGAAATTCAGAAATAATTTCCTTTATTGTTGATGGTTACTTAATAAAGTAATTATAGTTTCATCTTACTAAAGCCATCATAAAATCTGAAAGAGCTAAACTTTTTAAATAAAAGTTGATTGAAGATAAGTAGAAGTAAATAAGTAGAAATGAATATATATGTTTTAAAGATGAAAAAATCATTTCTATTTCCTACCAGTAATACATGAATAATTTCTTAGTATTTATCAGACATCATTTGTGACAATCTTGTTTATGATACATACCATTAATTCGAGGTTTTGTTGTGAGGTTGAATATTTTTTCTGTATATTAAACATACAAATGTCAAAGAGGTTTGGTTTCATTCGAATTGCTTCCTAGCAAAATGGTGAACATCTTTACAGTTTTATCTATAAAATTATATTATAAATTTTGTGTTGTTTAGACAGCACATCGCTTATCATTCTTATTTGTAGTACCATTATTGTGCAAAGATATTTTTATTGCAGTACATAGTTTTTGTAACAAAAATCTAAATACTGCTATCAGTTTGAGACTGGGAAAATATGTTTATACTAACATGAAAGGCAAGAAAAAAAAAACTCCATATCATAAGTTTGTGAAACATTGGTAGACTATTACCTACAATAAATTAGAAAATAAAAATGTGCCAGAGGAAGGGAAATTGATGTAAATTAAGAGATCAGCATGCATAATGATGAAGAGTTAGGGGAATTTGCTAGCTGTAAATGATGTAATGCATGAATAAATAAACTCAGAAAGGAACCCGGAAATTAGACTTTAAAAGGAATATCAAAGAGCCAGAATGTTCTGACTTAGATACTAAAACTAGTTCTTCTTGCCAGATGGGTGAGATAGAAGTAGAGGTCCAGGGTGTAGAAGGATCCGGGAGAAACAGAGAATTGAGTATGAGTTATGAATGAAAACACCAACCGAAGCAGGTTTGTTGAACTACTTTCTTTAAACTAAGAGATTAACTTAAAAAATACAAAGAAAGTCTAACAAAACATTTTAAAGGATGAGACAGTGCTATCCAAATAAAATCGATAAATGTTTCAAAATCAAACACAGCAAAGTACAGAGGATAGAAAACACTCTGTGAATAAAGCAATTTCTAAGTATTTTCTTCAAGGTAATTGCATACACGTATTCATTGCTAAAGCTTTCTGTCAGTTGATGGATGCTAAGAAAGAGAGAGTCACATTTCTTTAGGGATGTGGCCACTGGTAGGCTGCCCTTGCTACAGTGATTTATAGATGGCAATAACTGGACTCATTAGCTTATTTATCTAAGAAGAAAAAAGAAAGATAGGAGATAGAGAGAAAAACAGTATGGGGTTCACAAAAGGAGAGGGAGGTGGTAGTAGGGGAATAGGAAAAAAATGCACAGTTTATAAAGCAGTAAAATGGTCAAAGATATTTTTTAAACTTCATAGTACTACAAAACAAAACAATAAACAGGAACACGTGAAACATACCTGTTGGAAGAAAGAACAAGGAGATATGTTAGTAAAAGCTGAGGGAATTTATAGAGTGACAGAAATCAGAATATATTAAATACATGTATAAAATTGTTTACTAACCAAGGGACAGCACATGCTGGTGAGGATGCAGAGAAAGGGGAATACTTCTTCATTGCTGGTGGGAGTGCAAACTTGGACAACCACTTTGGAAATCACTCTGGTTCTTTCTCAGAATAACGAGAATAATGCTACCTCAAGACCCAGCCATACCATTCCTGGGCATATACCCGAAAGATTCCCCACCATACAACAAGGACATTTGTTCAACTATGTTCATAGCAGCCTTATTCATAATAGCCAACATCTGGAAACAATCTAGATGTCCCTCAGCCAAAGAATGGATAAAGAAACTGTGGTGCATTTACATAATGTAATACTACTCAGCTGTTAAAAAGAAGGACATCTTGGAATTTGCAGGCAAATGGAACTAGAAAATATCATCCTAAGTGAGGTAATCCGAACCCAGAATGAGAGGAATGGTATAGACTTACTTAAAGTGGATATTATCCCATCATAGATGTCCTAGGAGGGCCTCCACCAAGCAGGGGATTGGGGCAGATACTGAGATCTGGGAGTTGTATGGAAGAGATTGGGGATGGAAGGATGGAGGCGGGGGTGAGTTGGGGGTGGGGTGGGGGTTTGTTACAAGCTCTACAAGGAGACTATCAAGGCTCACGGATCTGTACCCAGGAGTCCTGCACAAACGGATGCACCAACCAAGGACACTGCAAGCAGAGAACATAGACTTCCTTTTCAGTTATAGCCAATGGACAGCTCATTCTCCACATGGAGAAGGGCTCTGGAAAGCTGGAGACTGCCTCTGACATGAACTCGGGTGCTCTCCATTTGATCGCTGCCCCTTGGCAGAGAGGTCCTGTGGGAACACAGGGAAGGGCATGCAAGGTATCCAGATGAGACCTGATAGGCTGTGGTCATATAGTGGGGGAGGAGGGACTCACCTGTCAGAGGTCCAGGGGAGGGGAATACGGTGGGAAGGGGAGGGATCCTTGGAACAGGGTGACAAGAGCAAGGAGATTATGATTGACACATAATGTAAATAATTATAAGAAAAAATTATACCCTTACCAAAATAAGCTTAGGTCATTTATAAAGTGACAACAATCAGGATATATTATATACATGTATGAAATTGTTAACTAACAATTAGTTAATTAATTAAATGTGTTCCCTAAAAACAAAACAAACACACAACAACAACAACAGCAACAACAAAGATGGATATACAGTGAGAATCAATTCAGTAGTAGAAAAAAACCTACTGGCCCTTTACAACTCTCTGATCTATCAACTTTTGGAGGCAATAATGCAGAATTATTCAGTATTATCAGGCATGGGGACTAAAAACTATGATGTCATGGTACTTCCCATTTGGACAGGACTCCTCTGTGTTGACAAAAGAATGAAAAAGGCAAGTTATCTGCTAACCACACATTCACCACCCCAAAATTCATGAGTGTGCATAACAAAGCCTGAATAATTATAATGAGCTCTGCAATTGAAAAAGAGAATAAGTGGAACATGTAACTAAATGTTCATTTGCATTTCTGCTATCCTGCTGTGCAAATGTCAAATCCCTGCTTTGTGCAGATGTGCTATGTTCTTGATTAAGTCTTATTTATTTTCTCTGAGAGTGATTTCCAGTTCATTATTTTCTTTGGACTTTGACTGTCTTCACAAACTTCTGAAGAAACAACTTTAATATAGTCGGTTTGAGAAATATTCACAGCTCATTTTCACCTCTAAAATTTTGGAGTCTTGAACCCATTTCAAATTTGAAATATTTAAGCACATATTCGAGCAAAATGACAGTGCTTTTAGCAATCAATCTTCATTAAAAGCTTTGTAATGCATTGTGCATCTGGTTACATTCCACTGCCACCCCCGCCTCCCCAACACAAGCAAGACCAAATCCACAACCATTTTGAAGTACCTGAAATATCACTAATATCATTTTCTGGCTGGGAAAAATGTTGTAGTCACCACCTTAACTCTGTACCAGATGGCTTCACAAACTTAAGCTACTGCCATCAAGAATTAGTAGCTCTTGCAGGTGGGGAAAGTTAAATGCCAAAGAGACGCAAACTCCACTAAGAATCTGAAAACAGGCCGACCTTATAAGAGATATAAAAGTTAATATTTACTGGCTAAAATAATTAAAACTAAAACACTTAGTCATTTGCAGTTAGAGTTAGGAGGAACAGACTTTGAAAAACTTTTCAATAATCCACAATTTTTGTTGTTTTGTTATTCTTTAATCATTTTGATTTTCATTTTATCTAAAATTATTTTGGTTTAGTTAGTTTAAGTTTATTGGCCTGAGGACATTCATGGTACTTGAATAACAGTTACCTTGGTGTTGTGTTTTGAGATGATGGCCCATCAGATAGCAATGGTTATCTCTTTGGAGCACTTAACACCAAGTTCAACGTGACTATTGTAGTCCCCAAAAGCGTCAAAAGCCTTGAACCTGGTCTGCTGGCCAGCTTGTGTCTGCTTGTTAAATTTCACAAAATTTAATAGCCTTGTTCTCTCTAAAACCAGCAACTTCTAATTCTCAAGGAATTATAAAGTTTATGGTATAAAATATTTTATATTAGAAATTCTTTCCTAATTTCTCCTGTTCTAGCTGGATGTGCTTCAGTGTCTTCAGGTTTATATGCGGGTCACTTATACCATTTAAATGTCTAACTTGTATTCAGCAGTTATCAAATACTCTGATATCATTATCTTTAGGATTCCATAACTTTTAACTTTTTATGTGCGTAATTTTAATTCAGTAGGGTTTCGTGAGAAGTAAAGATAAATACAGTGTGTTTATTTTCCATACCTATGTCTTAATAAAAAAAATGTGAGATTATTATATTTCCCAAACATTGTGATATTTGCAATGTAAGTTTATTTGTTCTGTTCTTTATAATGATTTTTGAAGATACCTGAGTAAACTTGAAGTTTTGAAATTCAGCATAATTTGAAGTCATGGAATTTTAATCGTGTGTATTGCTAATAGCTTTCTTGTGAGGTATGTTTGTCCTTGTAATTTTAAAACATGTTTGCTGGTAGAAACAAGGACATTTTGCACAGTGAATTGTTTGCCACATTTGAAGCCATCTCCACGTGGAGGTTCTTTGAGGTAGGCTGGGTGTTGCCAGGGTTTAACCCGTCTCATTGTCAGTGAATCTTTAAAATAATAAAAACATATTTAGATGTCATATTCTGTATGTCTCTGAGGTTTTTGAGGGCCTTGTCTAACTATTTTACCTTATCTTTCTATACAATCATATCTATCTTTTGTGTCTAAGATGTATATTCTTGAGATAAAAATAGACTAAATAGCCAAAACACTAATAATATAACATTTATATAATTCCTGATTGTGTCACAGGTCTTCTTGGTTTAGGTATTTTATTGTATATATGTGTAATAATATAAATGTTTATGTAAAAATTAAAAATGTTTAATTAAAACATATTTGTTGGTATATATATTCACATTAAGGTAATAATATAACTCATACCAGAAATTGACAAATGCAGTGGGCCCCACAATAAGAGTATTTGCCACTACGTGTTAAATCAATTTAACATTTTTTTTTACTACTTTGAGGCCATATATTTTCACACTGCATTGTTCTGAAACTAGAAACCTACAATGAAGAGAATCTAATCTTCTTATCTTCCCTGACATGCAGATGCTATAATAAGACATTGTAAATGCCTACAAACTGAAATATTCTGATGTTGTAAATATTCATAAATTTAAAAATACAATATATCAGATAGCAACAACAATAAAAGCCCTTTGACTTCTCATGACCAGCAAAGCTATTTTGTTTTATCTTTGTTTACAACCAATAGAACCTATTAGAAAAATTCAAATGATGCTTCTTTGTTTCAAGACTCAAATTCTGAGCAACCTCTTTATTAGAAGACCATTTTAATCTTCACATCCTAAGTATGTCATAATAGGATTTTAAGTTACAATGTGACATAATAATTGCAAAATATTTGCCGAGCTTTTTAGCATGGGTAATTTTAGGGTTATTCTGTACAACATGGGAGATAGCGGTAATATTGTGTGCCATGAAAATGGAACTTGTTACCGTTTTGCCAGAGGAAAATTGTGGCTCAAGGTTTTCATGACATACACACACTTTGGAACCATTTTTAATTGTTTCCATTCCATGATAATCAAGGTTTCTTATATCATCAATAACTTTCCTTAGATACTTTTTATTTGGATCTCAAAATGTCCCATGTTTATTGTTATTCATCAGTGAGCATAGAAAATAATGTCCCTAATGTCCTTTGCTGTGCTCTGGTACTGATGTCAAAAATATTGACTTTAATGAGCCATATCTAGATATATAAACACTTGTTATTAAGGAAGTCAAATTGGTATCTTTATTGGAGGTTGTGGGCTACTTTCGATCACATATGCCAAAGAAGGTAAAACATATTTGTACTTAAAAGTCTTCTGAAACATTTCTCTTATGATATGCACATATCAGCAAAAGCTGAATCAGGCAGGTCAATCATGATTCCAGGTGCAGCCAGCTTCAAAGGCTTATACTTCAGCACTATGAACATGTTAGTGTAAAAATAAACTATGGAACGTGTGTGTGTGCGTGTGGGTGTGTATGTGGAGCACAACTGGAAAAATATGGATACTTTTCTTGCAAGTGTTTTTCAGAAAGACAATTCTTTTGTATTTGCAAAATCATCGGGGGTTATGTTTTCCTTTCTTGTCTCTTGCTTCAAGAACATGGCATGAAGATGCAAAGGTGTGGGAGGACACATTTCCATTAATCTTTCACGTTCCTGAACATCTGGGAAGCACAAGCCCTCTGAATTATTCTGTTAAAACCTATTCTGGCCGGGTGTGGTGGCGCACGCCTTTAATCCCAGCACTTGGGAGGCAGAGGCAGGTGGATCGCTGTGAGTTCGAGGCCAGCCTGGTCTACAAAGTGAGTCTAAGACAGCCAAAGCTATCACAGAGAAACCTTGTCTCGAAAAACCAAAAATAAATAAATAAATAAATAAATAAATAAAAGAAAAAAAGAAAAGAAAAGAAAAGAAAAAAAGTATAACCTCAGAATACAGAGGTGCTGTCACCGGCTCTATAAACTTCTCCTCACTATATGAACAAACATCGTTCACCCCACATAAGTCACCAATGATAGATGAAAAATGATATAAAATTAAAGTATATCTTAGTGAAAATAATGGCTTTAATTAGGATGAAAGAAACATGAGTGATTGGTTGCTTACAGGAGCATGGACACTAAGGGACCAGTCCACCGCTGAGACAAAATGAGAAAGTATCTCAGCTATAACCATTAACTATCTACATATCCCTGGGGAAGTATGTGGCCTTGTGATTCTCAAGCTCTAGAAACAGTTAACTACTTATAAGTCTTGAGGAGAAGTCAGGCTCTCTCCCGTAGTAACCCTTACCTGGACATAAATCATAGGAATAAGTGTGATCCTCTGGAGCCTGTCTTAGTAAATAACTGTCTATAAATCTTAGGTGAGGTATGAAACTTCCTCACTCTTTGCCTTCTTCCATGGTGTAAAGTTAGTAGGCCAAGTCTACTATGTATTGACTTCTTTGCATCATATGACGCACTCCACCCACTCCCGAAAGTTGGGGACGGAATTAGGGTAAGCCTTATGGCCCGATTGCTGTTTTTACTGTTTTTCTTTTTTACTGGTCTAAAAACTGGGTGTGTCTTATGGTCACTTGTGTCTTATAGTCCGAAAAATATGGTAAAACTGATAATTCAAGGGGTAAAGGTCATATTATGCTCAGAGGACAGCATTCCACTTAATTCTTTGAAGAAAAAGGCAGTTTTCATCACAGACTTAGAAAGCAGGCATAATTTCCCTCTATAGTATCCTCCATTAGCTGTGCTGTCTGTCAACCTAAAACATGCACAAAAAACATCTGGTCTCTTTTTTATTTTCTAGAGGAATTATAGTTTGCAGAAATCCAGAGAAGAAATGCTGACGAACTGATGCTACTATTTCTACACATGATGAAGCCTTCTCGTCTCTGTTCCAGGTGTCTCAAATCTTCTACCAGAATTTCAGTAGAATTACTTGTTCACTTAGAATCAGGTCAAAACCTTAGAACCTGAACATTCTTGCAGGAAGAAGTATTTTCTTCAAATTTAAAGGCCAAGTTAAGGCAAACAAACAAAAACAAACAACCCTATCTTCTCTTAGTCCTCAACACACTTCTCTTAATATTTTGTAAAGCTGTGCTATGCAACTTATCGTTGTCTGCTATTTTTCCTATTGTGAAAATATTAGGAAATGTCTTGTTTATTTATTTATATTTACTTTCTGGAGATAGCATACTTATAACGAAAAGAGAGCTTTAATAAATGAAATAAAACATTATATTCATGAAAGAATGCTGTATAGGTTACACTTTGATTGTGAAAATTCCTTGAAGCAACTTAAGAAAGGATGGTTTTGTGGTGTAAAATTATAGAGGGCCATGGCCTATGATGGTAGGGGTGATGTGGCAGCAGGCATGTAGGGAGGCTGCATCAGGAAGCTAAGAGATCACATCTTTATCCATATTCGGGAAACAAGAAGAGTGAACTGGAAGTGCTAAAAGGCTACAAAATCTCAGGTTCACTCTTCGGGGCATATTTCCTCTGACAAGTCTCCTAAAGTTGCTTAAACTTTTCAGGAGCACCAACAACTGGGACCAAATGTTCAAGTAACGTGTGCCAATGAAACACATTTCTAATTCAAATCTCCCCATTGGGTTCACAAAATGTTAGTCATTTCTGGCCTTTCACATGTGAAAACTCAGAATGCATTTGTATAACTTGTTTGTTTCTTTTGTTTTAGAATCTACAACCTAAAAGTAGATACATGTTTACATTTTCTCAGTTGAAATATTTGAATATGATGAACTCTAGGCCAATCCCATTTCAGTGTGATTTGTGTCAGTGCTACTGATCTAATCCAGTTCAATTGTGACACATCACATGGATTTCATTCTGTTTTATCCTAAATGAGCAGTTACACCAGTGTGATGCCATACTTTTTATCATCTCTAATAAAAATGAATGCATTAAAAATATGCTATCAAATCACATGACAACACTAATATGTTTACTAGTTCAGATTTGAGAATTGGTTCATATTCATTTGTAAAATTCATACTCTACAGTCCCTTCTTCTGAGGATTTGTACATGGAACTGACATATTACCTTAGATACTGAAAGATAGGAAAAAATAATTCTAATTTGCATTCCAGTTTGAATATTTTGGTACATATGATTTGAATACTAGAAGATAACATCACTCTTTAAGAATCTTAAATTGAAGTACTGTCTCCTGTGCTCCATTTCCCTAACCACAACAGAATATCCTAACACAGCTGAGGCAAAAGAAAATTACCTTAAGTCCAATTTTGAAAGGATGATAGGAGCCTTTGAAAAGGAAATGAGTAAATTCCTTAAATAAATACTGGGAAATAAAATCAAACAGTTGAAGGAAATGTATAATATTGTTAAAGACCTGAAAATAGAAGCAATAAAGAAAACACAAGCAGGAAATTCTATAGAGAAAAACTGAGGGAAGTGAACAGAAAATACAAATGCAAACATGACCAACATAATAAGAGATAGAAGAGAGACTCTCAGGTGTAGAGGATACAATAAAAGAAATTGATACTTCAGTCAAGACAATGTTAAACCAAAAAAGTTTTGACAGAAAACATTCAGGAAATATGTGACACTATGAAAAGATGAAACATAAGCTAATAGGAACAGAAGAAGGAGAATGTCCTTAGTACAAAGGCCCAGAAAATATTTTCAACAAAAGCATAGAAAAAATTCTAACCTAAAGAAAGAGATGCCAAGAAGATTACTGAACACCAAATAGATGGAGCAAAAAAAAAAAAAAAAAAAAAAAAATCCTCTTGGCACATAATAATCAAAACACTAGACATATAGAACAAAGAAAGAATATTAAAAACTGAAAGGGAAAAGGCCAAGTGACAGAAAAGCCCTGTTCGAATTATACCTTACTTCTCAGCAAAGATTTTAAATGACAGAAGGGCCCGGGCCGATATCTTGCAGTCTCCAAATGACCACAGATACCTGCCCAGAATTTTATACACAGCAAAACATTCAGTTACCATAGATGGATAAAACAAGATATTATGTGACAAAACCTGTAAAAGTAACTATTATTTGGCAAATGTAGTTGTCTTCTTGGAAGTTTACTGCCTTATCTGCTAATCTAGACCTATTTATGGAAGCATCTAGCATCCATACAATGTAATCTAGGCCAAGAATACTTTTAGCCGCTGAGACTTAGTGTTGAAAAAGCTTTCCCTTCCTACTACTTTCTGAACACTGGCTGGCTGGTTCAACTCAGCTGCTCTGGTTCAAACTCCTCTCCAAGATGACTGAAAAAAAAAAAAAACTGGCTTCAAATTTGTTCTAATCTTCTGGCTCCTTGTTCTGTTTTTATGTGTGTCTAGCTTGTCTCTCTTAACCCTGTCCCTGTAAAACTCTCCAAGTAAAATTGCCCCCTTTCTTTCTCTCTCTTTGATTTCTCCTAAGTCACCTCTCTTTCATCTCTTTTTCTTTTGAAAGTAGAGCTTATCCTACCCTCAAATCTCTCTCTGATTAGTCATTTTTGTCTGCCTCTCAATTATACGTCACTTTCAAACCAAGTTTACCTTCATTGTTTGGCATTAAAGGTGTGTATCAAAGCTGTGTCTGTATTCTAGTGAGAAGGATTGGAGAAGTATGGCATGTCTATGTTCCAGTAGGATCATATAGATCTAGAACATTTTGCATGTAATTAAAACAACTATGTTACTAGATTAAAATTCATTTACTAGAAGAAAATTTAAACAATACTATCCATAAATCCTGCCCTACAGACAATACTTGAAGGAAAACTCCAACCCAAGGATGTTGACTAAGCCCAAGAAAACACATGAAATAAATAATTTCACACTAGCAAAAACAAAAGAAGGAAATGTGCGTGCGCGCGCGCGTGCACACACACACACACACACACACACTACCACCATCAACATCAAAACAATAGGAATTAACAATAATTCGTCTTTAATATAACTCAACATCAGTGGACTCAATTCCCCAATAAAAAGACTATCAAACTGAATGGGAAAACGGGATTCATTGTTCTGCTGTATACATGAAACACATCTCAACAGCAAGGATAGCTATTACCTCAGAGTAAAGGGCTCGAAAAATATCTCTCAGGCAAATGGATCCAAAAGACAAGCTGGAGTATCATTCTAATATCTAATAAAATAAACTGTTAATCAAAAGATATTGAGGACATTTCACATTAATCAAAAGGAAAAATTCACTAAGATGGCATCTCAATTCTGAATATCTGTGCAGCAAATTCAAGGGCACCAACATTCATTTTTTTTTAAATTACTAAAACTTAAGTTAGACATTTAACCATTGAATCATATATATGAATATGTATGATTAAGTGTCAATTATAAAACAATTATTTTTATTAATTTTTGTAGAAATATATATTATGCTGTTATCTCAATATACATATAGAGTTTTTAAATAGCAATGCATAGAATGCTTGTTAGCCTATTGATTAGTGAGACAATATTAAATTGCAATATCAAATTTTTCAAATCATCGGAGTTTTGGGTTCATTTATAAGTATAACAGTTTTGGATGGTTAGAGACCAGGGTAAAGTGATAATTGTGCAATAAATGAAGTCAAGTACAAGGAAAGGTGGTTTCTTAGGTTTAGGGTGGTATATAACAGTCTTAATACAATAGCTATGATTTACATTATTACATGATTAGTATCATAATTACCATGAGGGGTATGTTCTTTTGTATTGTGTGTGCATATATAATGTGTAAATTATGTAAAATATACATATATTTGCACATCTTTTCAAATTTTGGCGGCATACAACAGACATTCTATATGTACAAGCATATAATCAATGTCAGAAAATTACTTTTAGACTGCTTTAGAACTGATTCAGCTTTAGATTTTAAATTAATGTTATTTGTAGCATAATCTTCTTTAAGAAACAAATTGTTAAGAGCTCATTCAGATCACAAGAGAAGATAAATTATTTGAAAGCAATTGACACATTGACCAAGCAGTGTACAGGATTATCTGGAGATGGGTGTATTTTGCTTACAGCAAGATTCAGAGCTGCGGAGTGATACAGTGTAGCCTTGTCAAAACGATTAGTGTTAGTGTTGCTCAAGGTTAAGATTAGGATTAGTGTTAGACACTTAAAATGTTATTCTTAAACTGATCTGCTTCATTCTATCTTTTCTCTTATGAAAGAATATCTTTGTGTTCCCCTGAGTGTCATAGAACTCAAACTATTGACTAGGCTGGTCTCAAATGCAGAGACCCACCTGTCTCTGACTCCTGAGTGCTAGGATTATAGGCCTGTGCCACTATGTGCCATTTCATTCCATATTTGGAATTTTGCTGTCTTCGAGGCAAAAATAAGATGATATGCTAAATTACCTACTAGCTATGAACAAAAACAGTAATTCTGTTGGAACGTTCTGGGGTTTTCCTTTCATCTTTGTCAGGAGATGGAATTGAACTGGAGTTGAGATCTGGCTGTGACGGTGTTACTCTGAATGGCAGCATTCAGTGTAGTTGTGAATGGGGGATTGAAAAATCACTTCTCCTTTTGGCATCTACTGAAAGAGATGCTGGTCTTTATAAAATAATTGCATAATTGTACCAATGAAGATTTAGTTAAAGAAATATTCCCATCAGCAGATTGAAGAATACAAACTGATGTTGCAATGACTAAGACACGTAAGTAAACAGTAAAACAAATTCAAAACTTCCTTTTAAGAAAATATTGAAGCATTTAGAGAAAAAATATAATTACTAGTGAAAATTACTAAAGTTGGCAAGCAGTCACATTGAAAAAGTCTTCAGAAAAGCCATTAAAATGCACCATAGAAAATAATACAATAATTAGGACCTATTTATTTACTGTGAATTTACTAAATTCTTATTATACACAGAGCACTTTTCTCAATACCCTTAGTCATGCAATAATTCAATATGCTCAATTATTTATTTCACAACAACAAGCTGGCCTTGAAAAATCAGAACGTGGTTAGAAAATGACATTTTTAGTTTGGATTTGATAATTTAATAAAATGCTAGGTTTCGTTCTTAGAAAAGCAAGCTATAAGAATCATAAAATGGGCACCAAGACCTGAAACAGGAGAGTTATTTGATATATAAGACACTTCATCCTGCATCTGCCATCCTTCTAGATTCTTTGAGATATAGTGAATAATAGAATATCAATATGAGTTATTTTAATACAATGTTCATTTAGCAGAACAATACTATTTGGTTTCCTCTAGGACTACGTTCTATCTGGTCTCAGTTGGTTCCCTACCCAATAAGAATCAGACATGAGTTTTTGTCTCATGGGAAGGACCTTAAACCCATTCATAATGTCATTGGTTTGATTCATAAAATTGGGCCTCTATTACTCCAGCAGAGCAGATGACTGTTGTAGGTCATGGGGTTGGAAGGTTGCTTGATGAATATATTTCTCCTCTGCTAGCATACTGAGTACCTCCCAGAACCATGGACACTAATCAATAGGGGTGAAGGCTTTAGTTATGTACTAATGCAACTTCTCTGTGTTCAATAAGATACGTGTCTTGAGAACTAGTACTTTAGTTTGTGGAAAACAACCAATCAGTAGCCTTGATAATAGTCTGAGATGTTTTGGAGTTTCTCTGGGGCTCCTTTGGCCAAGGACTCCACTTAGTGTAACCCATTGCTGCCTCTGAATGTTTTATTTGGTGGCATAAGAAATCTAGTTGTGAATCGTTGTCCCATTGTTTAGTAATTTCATTTAGATGGCCTTCGTACATGTGTGACTTTCCGGAAGCTTCTTCAGAAACCATAAAGACTCCTAGTGTTAGTCATCCTTCTTTATAGTCTCCCCCTTGTGCCTCTCTTCCATTCCCTCCTCATTTAATACTCCCACACCAGACTCCCCTGCCTAAAACAATATATTCTATTTCTGTTTCTTAGGGAGACCCTCTCCTCACTTCTAGTCCCTTCCCAGGTGCCTAAGCTCTGTGGTCATCTTGAGTGTAGCACACATATTAATGGCTCCGAAGCTAATATCCACATACAAGAGAAACATACAGTGTTCGTTTTTGCAGGACTGAGGTACCTCACTCAGGATGACTATTCCAATTTATGATGTATATTTACTTGAGAGTTTCATTATTTTGTTCATATATATATATATATATATATATATATATATATATATATATATAATGGTCCTTTTATATTTTGGTTAGCAATTTTGTGTTTTTATATTTGTGTGTGTGTGTCTTTCTATGTTGTTGTTCTGTTTTTTGTTTGATTTTGTTACTGTTGTTGTTTGTTCTATGAAGGAGAGAGAGAAAGAAGTAGCTTGGCTGGAATTGAGTGGATAAGGAGTTTGGGAGTCTCTGGGAGGAATTGAAAAAAAGAAAATGTGTGATCAAAAAATTTTTTTAAATTACAATGTCCCTAAAAACTACACCTCACATAGAATGATCAGGAGCAGATTAGTAAAATAAGGAAGCCCTTAACTGGAACACAAAATACAGAATTTCTATTAAAATTACACTCTAGAGATCAGTGTTAGTGGCAATACTGTAGGTTAGTGAGTTTCATTGTCCTTGTATTCAGCAAATGATGTCTGTCAATTTACTAATCAATCTCTTAACTTAATTCTTTACATGTGAGTGTAGACAACAATTTATTTGGATAATTATATTAAAGATTTTTCAAGCCATACAATTCCCATAGACAAAGAAAAGGAAATTTATTTCCCTGATTTCCTAAGCTTTCCAAATAGTTAAAATGATGATGAAATTGCTCAAATTTTAGCTGAAACTGAAGATTCAATAATATACTCTGGACCTTTTTTTCAACCCTTTATAACTATTTAGATTATAGTAAGATTTTCAAATACTTAAGGCATGTCCCTGAATCAATTTGCCAAGGGTCAAAATTAGTAATAATT
The DNA here is from genome assembly GCF_903995435.1 of Acomys russatus. Classification (NCBI taxonomy): domain Eukaryota; kingdom Metazoa; phylum Chordata; class Mammalia; order Rodentia; family Muridae; genus Acomys; species Acomys russatus. The sequence goes on along the minus strand of NC_067148.1, from coordinate 50,195,998 downwards.
TGACCAAAAGTAGTAAAAAATTGGCCAAAGTGGTAATAAAATGACATTTCGGGTATTAGGTTGAATCTAGCTTCTTAGTGTGTAGGCATTAGTTGTATACTTTTCTCTATAAAAGTAATTCTTAAAGTATTCTGCTTACAGTTTTTATTATAATCTATATCTTCCAAAAACTGATAATGTTTGATGTTTTATTGTGTTTTTACATGATCTCCCATCCTAATAAACAATTAAAACTTATTTTCATATTTAACATTGGCTATCTAAGAGACATGACGAATCTGGAAACTATAACCCTGGAGTCGAACAATTTTGACCTCACATTGATGGCCGGATTCTGTATATCCCTTCAAATAACAGAATTTATGCTCTCAGACCTTATTTTTTTTCCTTGCACTTCCTGCAATGTCAGGCATATTCTCACCCAGTGAGTTGCCACATAACCAGCCCTGGAGGAATAGTTAGTTCTCTTGCTAGTCATTGTGTCTGGCCTTTGCCTGCTCCATTTGTAATTTTGTTCGTGCAGTCTTATAATTTTTTTTTTCAGTTAATATAGAACAATTTTGCTTTGTAATGTAGAAGACACTGAAATCTTGCTAAAAGTGAATATAATTTTAATACTATTACTTAATACATAAAGCAATTAGGTCACTTAATAATATTGAACCAGGTTTCCACCTTGTTTGGGTAGAATATACATTACCTAAATGAATTAGAGATACTTTCTAACCTACTGACTCATTGACCAGTGTGCTCAATGATTTTCACCACAGTAAATACACACTGACCTGAGTAAATGCAGAGATATCTGTGTATCATTAAATGGCCATAGATTCATCTGTGCGGCAGTGGTGTGGTGCCTGGTGTCTGATTGAAAAGCATAGACTGAGGTCTGCTTTCATCTACTCATTTTTATTTTCTCTTTGGGTCTTGTCACTGGCAGCGCACTCATGCCTTCCTGCTGTTCACGTGCTACCAGCGTCGATTGTCTTAGTTTTCCGCTCTGTGTGGCCCCACAAGCCAACAGTGTAATGTATTACCCTTTGCAACCATAATCCACATATACATCATTGCTTAGCCATCCAGATGTGGTTCTTATATTGTTTGGCTTAATACTAAAGAAAGCTATAACCAAATATCTCAGGATTGTCAAAGTATGTGTGGAATGCTAATAAAATGAGATTTATGCTTCCGTGAGCTGTGGAGAGAAAGGGAGAGAATACTTAGCAGTTATCCAAATACACCTTTGTTCTTATTTCTGGGCCATTAGTTTATTTAGATGTTTTCTAAGGCTCAGGCTGAATTGACACCTTTCATAAACAAAGGGAATAAGTTTGCCATGCTAACAGGACAGGGCTTATCATTATGTAATAAATAGTAACTTATCATATTAAGTAATCTAACTTTTTAAATAGAGAGGATATAGTTTCCAACTACTGCTACATAGTTACTAGAGGCTTACATTTGAAACACAGCAAGATATGTAATAAGGATTCTCTGTATAAAGTATCTTTATGTTATTGATGTGACTTCGCCTCTTTTATGTTTAGTGTTTATTCACTTTGTTTTATGATTAATCTCAATAGTCAAAATTTAAAACCATAAACAAAGCAAATTGTGTATTGTTTTACTATTCAATATAGTACAAGTTGTGTAATATACATCTTAACTGCTGTGCCACTTTCCCAACTGAGTAAAGTTCAATTTTCAGTGTGATGTATACTCTAAAATCACACATGCGCTAAAAATGTACTAACATTGAAGTTAGGAAAAAGTATTATTTTTTTTTTTGTATCTTTCCTGAATCCAGTAAATGATTAAAATTTGTAATGAGAACATGTTGAAAAGAAAAGGAAAGTAGAAATATAAGCTTAAACTATTTTAAGCTGTTACTGTAAATAATCAGGAAACATTCTGAACTATTTAAATTTTGCATAGGTGCTGTGAACCATTTATAAACACACTCTTTATAGTCTATCTTCACATAAATCTTATTTTATTTAATATTTTAGTGTGTGTGTGTGTGTGTATTTTTGTGTGTATGTGATACTCATGAATGCCAGAAGAGAGTATCAGATCCCTAGAATTAATAGTCTCAGGTGGTCGTTAATCCTCAGGATGTGTACTGATAACCAACTAAAGGCCTTTGGAAGAACAGTAAATGACAATACAATATTAGTTTTAAATCAATGGACAACTCAAATTTATAACATGAGAAATAAAATGATATTAAGGCTTTCAATATTGGCTTGAATAGTAATAACACTATAAGTTGCACCATTAAAATGTTTTTATCCAAGATTAGCAATGTACTTCTAGCCTGAAAACTGTTCCTTTTGTTTGCTTGCTATAACCTTTTTTTCCCCATCCAGACTTCTTTTTATTGGGTAGTAAATGTTATAAATGTGCACACAAAATTGTCTTCAGCTGTAAAGGTGCATCAGCTGTAATGCGAAACTACAAGAAATTTCATATTCTTCTAAAGGAACACCGTCTCTTTCCTCTCTGTACTGCCACAAATGATTTCGCCGAGGATGAGTCACAGTCCCAAGAAGAACCAGATATTGAACTTTGTAGAGAGGAAGCGTGGACCTCACTGACAGGCAGTTCATCATGTCTCCACATTAAGGTATTAATTTCAATTTCAATCTCCCTGTAAAACAAAAGGAAGACTTTTTGATTATGAAATAATGACTTTACTGAAGTGACATAAATTATAGTTGAAGACATTACAGTTACACATGAATGGCCACTTCCCACCCTTACACGGAGTACATTTCCTTCCAGGAGAGTTTACTTAGCGCTTACAAAGAACACAGACTTTCTCAAGCTAGGTGCTATTTCCATAGAGGACTTATTGCCAGGTTTGTATTAGCCAAACATTGACACAGGAAATTATCCTACATGATCAACAATATTTTCAAGTAATTAGTATGCCATAGTACTTTATCTCAAACTGGTGTTGGTGTTAATATTTCTGAAAGAGGTTAAAGCTTAACATCAACATGTAAGAACAACATCAGAGTTATAGAGTATAATATTTTACAGTCCTCTCTTTTTATTTATCTAGTATCTAATTATATTTTTTATAACTCAACTACAATTTGTTCAGAAATACTTTAATACAACTACACACATCATTGTTATAAGTGATGCACTAAGATTTATTTTCTCTGCTGGAAATATAATTCTAAACACAGCAGTGTAGTTTTTTTTTTTTGTTTGTTTGTTTCTTTTCTTTCTTTTTTTAAACGTTGTTGGTAACTGTGATGCATGCAAAATCAACAAGTACCTGGTGCACCTATTTGTGGTCAGCCACACAAGCTATGGAAGGCATGGGTTTGTCATCAGGGTACATTCTATAGAAGTAAAGATTGAGACATGAATTAAGGAATTCAAATTGTCTGGAAGTTGTAACCTGAATTAAAGAATGCAACATGGTCAAAAGTGTTCAGTGGAGAGATACCACTGATATTCTATGCATAGTGTGTATTTCATTTTTATAATCAGTACTTTTAAAATTTTAGCATGAAAAATATTCATATGTGTAATATAAAATAAATAAAATGTTTAATTAATTTAAATAAAAATGGATTTCATTAAGGAAAAATGGCTTCTAAAATGACCTGAATATTACTAAATATACTTTAGATATCACTTATATTAATTAATGTTTATTAAATATTTCTAAAAATGATAAAATCTATTCAGTGAACTGAAATGTGTTCTTTTTTGAATTTTTATCTATTTTCCGTGATTTTGCTAAATTCAGTACACAAACTTTCTCTAGTTTGCAAAGTAATTTAAAAATTAATTGGCCAATATAAGCTGTATAGCTATATTTAACTAAATTAAATTGACCAATATAAGCTGTATAGCTTTATTTAATTAAATTAAATTGATGAATACCTTGAATTTTTATTAAAAGTTTATGGAAATATAATGAGCATACAATAAAACTTAATCCATAACACACATATTTAATACACGAGAGCAGTTGGCATGTTTCCCCCTAATGTGTAAGCTTGCAGTATCGCCACAGAATGTGACAGAGAGCACTGTCATCACCACAAAATGTTTCTCATTGTCTAGGGATTATCTCTTTCTTCTTCCTACGTACACACTTGTCTCCAGAAAACATGTAATACAAATTAGATTGGTGAATTTCTCTGTTCTGTTTGCCTAATAGAGAGCTGACTCTGAGAACAAATGACAGGCCACTGTCTCAGATTCACCGGAGTTCATCTCGGGAGTCCTCTTAGACATCCTGTCCTGAGGCAGACTGACTCCATGACCCGGTAACAGCAAAAAGTGGAAGTGCCTAAAACTAAAGCTTATCCCCGCAGTGCACCCCCGAGAGTAGCTAGGAAGTAAATCATTTCCAACAGAGGTTACGGCTGTTTACCACAAAATATAAAAATAGCTCAGTGGGAATTAGAGCTAGAATATTATCTTTGTATAAGCAGTTCTCTATACTGTGGAAATCTCTCAATTTGAAATATTACACATGACTGTTGCAGAAGTACTTCCTCAGTCATTTCTGCTACAGGTTATAGGCACCTGACTTGATGATATTTTCCTATCTTATTTTTTTTCCACAGAAGCTTTCCTTGAAGGGAAACACTGCTCTACCCAGAACTTTACCGCAGGAGCTCTTGCCGGTTAACTTACCTGGCCTTCCACCGTTGATTTCTGCTGAAGGAATATTATGGCTTGAATATGAAATGTATCTCACAGGCTCATCTGTCTGAACACTTATTATGGGCTGGTGGGACAGTTTATTGGCTCTCTGGAAGGTGGAGCCTTGCTTGGAGAAGTTTGTCCCTAGGGGTAGGTTTTGAGGTTTTAAAGTCTAGCCACACTTGCTAGCTTCTCTGAGATAAATATTTACCATGACTGATGAGCAGTTACCAGTGAGGACTGTTGTATATTTCTAACATATTAGACCTCCAAATCCTCCAGGAAGCGTCTTAATCCTTCAGTCAAAAGTTATAAGTCTTATACTGAGTAGACTCTGGAAGGTACATGCTCTGTGTTGAGATGAGGACAGGAGAGGTGAGTCCTTAGGGCTTCTCGGTTTTGTTTTGTTTTTGATAGTCTTTCAAAAACTATCTTCATTTCTTTGCAGGTTTGTACATATACTTGATATGTTTTTAAAGTTGTCACTGGAACAGAATGGTCTATGGTGGCACCTCTGCAGCAGTATTGTCTTCTTGGTCTTCTAGAAAACAGCTTTATTCCTATTAGTGAATTTGTGCAAATGTTTTCATTGCCTATTTATGTTTTCTAAAATATAAAACTATATTATATATTTGACCCTGATTGGTACAATGTTATAGATAGTTACTATATAATTATAAAATACATTATAATGAGAAAATATTTCCCTTGAGTAAACCCTTTCCAAATTTTCGTTTTTATAATTTAAAGTAACATATTACATCATTATTGCATAAGCAATATAGCTTATTTAATTTAACTTGATTATAAAATAAAAAGAAATATGATACTATTAAATGTTTACATTGGGCAGAATGTTTTGATGCTACTGACTCAACTAAAATAATCAAAACATCTCAAGATAGAAACTTTTGCAGGTTCTGGACAATTTGATCTATTATTGTAAAAGTGTTAATGCCTATAGAATCACTTTTCAGTTCTGAACAGCACAATTTGTGATCAAAAGAAGTGAAATTAAGCTATAAAAATATGACTGAGAGGCAGTGATTTCCAGAATGCAAATATAAGTAATAAACAGATTTTGATTTAAAATTTATGCCTCCAATATATTCTTTTCAAAATAATTCTGAAGTTTTCAAATCAAATACACAATATCTATGTAACATGTATCAAATTCAATTGCAACACTGTCGTTTACCTTGCAGATAATAAATATGACACAGTTGTTTTACATGAGTAATATATTCTTCAACTTCCCTATGAAAGAGAAAGTTGTGTACATTGCAACAAAAAAATGCATATTCTTTTACAGTCTTTTTCTGTGGCTGATTGTTGCTGAAAGCAATTCAAAAAAAAACGCAGTTTGTAGCAATAAAAATTTATATCTAACTGCACAGTTGTAACAAATTATTAATAATGATATGAGACTGTCACCATTTGCCATGCTCCGTCCAACAATCCTCTGGATTCCTATTCACTTCGATTGTAGTAAGCAAACTAGCTGTTAATTGTGGTTGTCTAGGTACTTCAGGGGCACACCATTGAGAATTTTGTCTTGACTATTCATGAAAGTTTATACTTTTATAATTTTTTTTACATCAGCTATCAGATATTTCTTTCAGTTGCTTGATGTTTGGAATTATTCTGTAGCTTTTTTGTAAATATTAAAATGTAGCAATAGAGTCTTTTGAATACTCCCAAGCCCTACAAATCCCCGAAAATATTTTTTATATATACAGTAACTTTATGTGTAAATATATAAGCTGTGCCAGTTTAAACATGTTATGTTTCATGTCGGTTTTTTTCTGATATGTTGTCCAATTGTTCACAGTTCTGAAGAATTCTAATGAAAATGTAAATAAAAAAGGTAATATTTAGAAAAATTAAACATTCTTGAGGGGCTATTATTCACATTCCATTTAGTATTTCAATAAATTTCAGAAAATTTATAAATTTTTACAGTCATCATAATAGTCTAATTTTTATGGTTTTCTGATAGATTGGCTTAATTTCTTTTTACATTTGTATATAATTTTTTCAGTTAAAGAGATGTGGGTTTTGCAGTTGATATATAATCCAGAGGATTATTGTTATAATATATTCTGATTATTTTCTTCTGCCCAGCTTCTCTGAGAACCTCCCGACCGCCCCTCCCATCAGAATATATACCACTTTTTTTGTTGTTAAAAAACAAAAAAGTATCTGAAGATTACACAATAACATTTCTACCATTCTAAAAATAAACATCTATCTGTCTATGGGCGTTCTCCATTCCCATGAAAAGACCCAAAGAACCACTGATTTACTCTATGCCCTTACAGACTGATTGTTCGCCCTTACAGACTGATTGTTCTAATAATTTCCTGGTCAATCATGTCATATGTTACCCACTATATCTGTCTTACTATGCTAAGAATAGGATTTCAAGATCCATCAGTCTGGGCGTGTGCATGAGTACTTTATTTCTTTTCATTTCCAGTCTGTTCATTGTTAGGAATCTCATGTCTCTGTTTCCCCGCACACCTTTTACAAAATAAAACTATTTACACCGGCATGCTTGTCCTGCACCTCTCAGAAGCAGCTGACTACATGTTTCGTGTGTCATTTCCTTGGCCACATCTCAACAGCTATGTAAGTCAGGGTCTCGGTGAAGCATGGGTGTCACATCCAACTTCTTCCCTTTCATGAGCTGGAAAATTGATGCTCAGAAGGCAAAGAGTGCTGTCTTTGCTCTTAGTTCAGATTCCACGGCACGCTAAAGTGGGAGTTGCGTTCACTGTGCATGTGCTCTACACATTCCTCTACCAAATACATAACAAGAGCAAAAGCTCTTCCATATCTATCCCCCCTATGTTCCTGGTGTTATACCCACTACACATATCTCATTTAAGAGACATAAAATGAAAAACTCTCATACGAACTGTGTAGTAAGAACACAAGGCCCAGTAGATTATCACGCTTGTTTCATATGATCATTAGTGTTAGTAGTCAGACTTTTCATGTTTGATTATTGCATACATGTGTGCAATGAAATTTTAGTATATCTGCCCATATTACTCCAACTTATTCCATAGCCTCTCCAACAAACACAACACTCTCTGACGTGTATTATGTGTGCGTATGCATACACATATACACATATATGATAAACATACATGTGTATTGCATATATACACATATGTGTAACATAGTCTGTGTGCATGTGATAACACACAAGATACAACTAATGCTCATTCAACCTAATGACTATCCATGTATGCATGTACATGGCTAGAGAACTGTCCACTAAAATATAAGATATTTATTAGTAGCTACATCCACAAAGAAGAATGATTCTCTCTCCAGTAGCAACACTCAACTGCCAATGGCTACGCAGTAAGGAGTAGAGATTAGATACAGCTTCCTTCACCTATGCTGGAGTATTGTCTGGCTTAGTCTTTTAGACATTATGTAGATAACTGTAACAAATGAGTTCACGAGGCCACAAAGACAGAATTTCACAGCACTTTTCCTGGCCCACTGGCTCTTCTATTGTTTCTGTCCTGTGGATTTCCTGAGCCATACTGGGTGTCCTGATTGACATGGATATCACATTTAGGGCTGAGCCTTCAAAGACTCTTATTCTTGGTACTTTGATCATTAATGTATCTCTGTGTTAACAACTATATATAGTAAGTGATGATTCTCTGAAAAAGTATAAAAATAGCCTACATATATGGATATAAACGTAAATATTTAGAAGACAGTTTTGACAATATGACCAGAGACTTTTGAACAGAAAATTTGGGTGTTTGAACAGAACTTTAATAAAAGGCATGAAATCCCTTCCTGTGGAATGGGCTTCATATGAAATCAGAATATTGTGATCACCCCATATCAGTCATGCCACTATTACACAATGGACACATCTTGACTGACAGGTAGATAATGGAGTATGCAGAATCAAATGCTGGGTAACATCAATGCCTTTTCTCACCCACAAGTCTACATAACAACTTCTGACACTGTGAGAGCTAGAAAAGAAGGAATGCCTTGGTTAAGGCTTAATGAGGCATGTGTGTTGGAGTCTTGGGGAAAGCAATGATTTGGAGAAGGAGTAGGATTAGTGCAAGGAAGAATATATGACAAAACCACATAGAAAATATTGTCCTGCCTAATCGTGGCTGCCAACTTGAATATATCTGTAATCAGCTAGAACCCAAACAGATGGATAAGCCTGTTGGATCTTTTAAATGGAGATGACCCAAGCTAAATCTGAGCCAAACCTAATGGTGGTAACCTTAACAAAATGACATTGAGTATGAAAGTTTTTGCTTTTTGCCTACTTGTGCTCACTCTTGGCTTCAAGAGGCATTCTTTCATTAATATCATAAGCTCCTTTTTCAGGATTCCAACATAGACGGAATACCAGCAGCTCCTTATGAATTTCCCGGGACTCTAACACCAGATTGGACCTCCTGAGTGATCTAGTTGGGGGTGAGGGGTGTACAACTACTGGATTCTTGTCTTTTCTGTGAGGAGACAGCCTTTGTGAGGAGATAGCCAATTATAGAACCACCTGGATGACAGTCTGCAAGCCACTATAGCCAATCATCTTTTAACATATATATTTAATTGATCAGTTCTATTCCTTGTGAGACCTAATTGTCACAATTTAACTAAAAGGAATAAAGGAATGGTAGGATACGTGTGACATAAAGAAGAAGGAGGACACTTGAGGTTGGCTGATTAAGCAGGCATAGTGCAGACAGGACGAAGGGCAGGAGCTAGGTTGAGCTAGCCTAAACCAAGAATGTATATAAAAGGCTTATGAAAATGCACTAGTTAGGAAGATAATCTCTAACTATAATGTAAAATAAAATTAGTTCAGGTGTACCCTCTCTTTGTGGACAATAATACTTGTAGAAGGCAATACTTCTAAAAGCATTAATACTTCCAAAAACCTGTAGTGCAATTCATGGGATAGTTCTCTTTGGGTTGTTGGTCAGGGATGCTCCGAATGACTCACCAAAACTACAGGTTACAACTGTTGTTTTTGTTAATGATTATTTTTCATATTCTTGTTATAAACTGATCCATGTTAACAAAAGTTACCTTTTTTATTAATACTAATATCTAGTGCTAATAAAATGTTCATTTAATCCAACGAGATATCTGCTAGGTTTTGCACTTTTTTCATGTCAACAATGACAGACACAAGTAATAATGAATTCATCCACTCTAGGGTAGAAAGTGAGATGCCAGATACAGGACACTGGTTTACTTAAGACAATAGATAAGGGATCCGGGTGAAAAACAACCAGACGTATGGAAAATGGATTGCATAAGAGTAGAATGCAAAGCTTCTATTTACTTTCTCTTTGTGAGGTAGCACTACATTCACATTTCAACACCACTCATGTTGGATTATAAAGCCAATTATACATATGTGTGTGCCTGTTTGTGTGAGTGAAATCATTAAGTATTATTAGTAAAGGAACCACTGTGTCTAAATCTTATTTCTCTCTAATTCTCCAGGAAGAAGATGGCCATACACTTTTTACTCTGCTAGCCAATGGAAAGAAAAGCCCCATGTGTTTATTGTGTGTAGAAAGCTTTCACTCAGTAAGGCAGGTTTATGTTAGCATTAAACTTGAGACCATGGAAATTATTTCTTACAAGTCGCAAAGGGCTGCTAATGAGTATCACGGGGAGAATGCTCTATTGCTCACTATGTGGTTTCAGAGCTAACATTAATCCAGAGTCTGTGTGAATGTGGCTCCCTAAACACAAAAGCCTTCCTTTCCTTAATTTTTGTCATTTGTTATTTTATATTTAGAACAAAGAAACATTTTGTGCAGCTTTGCTGCCATACTCAGGAACAAGCTCAGTTAAATGCTGGACAAGGAGACAAGTAGAATTTTTTAAAAGTTTGAAGGTCGTCTGAACCAATTCAAATGCAGCTGCTATTGGAATGGGAGGAAATGTCTAACTTGGACATAATGAAAGTGCAAAATGAATAGAATGCGAAGCAAGGACCAATAACAGTTTTCCAACATGAAGCCTAATCATCTGATTCTCAGTCTTCTGAATTGTCAGACCTTCAATGACCTATCAGAGTCATGTCTCCTCCCTATTTGAACTATTAAAGGATGAAGTGGAACAACAGAGAGACTTTCTCCTTTCTGAGTGCCACATGTTGGACTCCTTTGTGTATGTATTATAATCTTCTTCTCATATTCTTAGAATACTTGCTGGACTCTGATTCCGAAATGCCTGAATGCCAGAAACAATGTAGCTTGAAAGGACAAGAGTTAAGGTTTCATTACAAGAGACTTAATTTCTTAGAACAACAAGAGGTTTCATGAATAAAAAAGTAAACATCAAAACAGTGAAAGAAATCTTTGTCATACATTTGAAATATATTTTCAGGAGAATTTGATAGACCTTGGTGCTAATATACCTCATTCATATGATTTAGTCATGACTTCAGATTATCCTTCATGAGAAATTAATTGACATGGTCCATTCTGAGGATTCATTCATCTGAGCCCCTAGCTTTAACAGCCTCCAACCATTGTGGCAGGTTGGGGGAAAGATATTTTATTAGGTGGATAGATGAACACAAAGTTATATGGAGCAAGGAGAGAGAAGGTAATACTAAGATAGCATAATTATTTTTTATAGAAAATAGAACACTAACCTCAACAACTGGACACTACTTTGTTTGTCTTCTACTTTGCAAACTTGTTCCTCTTTTCAGAAATATTCTGAGTCTTTTAGTCAAGGTTTATTGAATCCTGAGCAAGTAACTGTCATATTCCCAGACAGTAAGTAATATAATCATATTGAAGGAGCAAGGTTGATGGATGGCATGAGTTAGTGCTGTGACTAGAGTAAAAGCATAATTTCCCATCTTTTCAGATAGTTTCTTAGCCTCAAATTATACTGACATGCTTTTCTGGCTGTTATCATTTGGTTAAAAGAGACATCATGTCCAAAAGTCATAAATGCTGAAGTGTAACATGCTCTAAACTATCTCACTCATTTCTCAGGAATTAAGAAAAGCACTACATAATGTAACAATGCTAAGTTTTTACAAAAACAGAAATTAGATGACATGAGTAAAGAATACTTTAATTTTATCATGTGGTTTGAAAAAATTATACACTAAATATTAGCACTTAAGATGAGGGATAGAAAATGCCTTCAGAATTGACTAAGGAAATGGCAAGGGCTTAGTCGATTAAGATAAAAAAATATATTAATCTTTTACTTTCAGAAATGACAATTTTCTGAGTTTAGATTATTAGTCTGGTTTTATGCCATACATTTTGATAACCTCCTGGTTAACTTTTGTGAGGCTGACAAAGGCTTTCTGGCGGCTTTACATCAGGATCAGTGGATTACGGTGATTTCTATAGAATCATAATTTCTACATGAATAGAGACTGAAGCTATTCACTGCTGACAATAATGACTTCCAACTTCATCATGACAAATACTCATTGGAAAAATATAATCAGCAGGCACTTCCTACCATGTGCGAGTAGTGTGGTGGAATTTTCAACTCAATGCAGAATGCTCCTAATGAACAGCTCCTGAAAACCATGTGACTTTGACTAATTAACATAACCTCTCTGTGTTTACATTTTCACTTCTGAAAACAGCAAAAGATAATGCTAGTATCGTCTCCTCAAGGAGAAGGAGCCCATCTACTAATCAAGTAATTACCTCACCGCTAACTAGAGGCAGTAAACACCACAGAGATTTCCACACCGATTTATCTTCCTGACATTTTAGAAATCTCCTTAAAGTTCCATTTTTATGTAAATAAAATAAACACAACTTTTTTTAAACCAATTATTATCCTTCTCAGTCTGGAAATTTTCATTATGACAGGAATCTTCTCTTTGTGTGCACTAATACTTAATGTACTTAGGCCACAGAAAACAGCAATTCTACCATCAGAGTTATGCAAGCAGGGTTTAGTTTGTAATGATGAGTGAATAAAGCATAGTGTGGGAATTTCTGGTCTTTCGTGGACTTGCTTGAAGCTCCCAATAGCTTACATTCTATAGTAGATTACAATTTTTTTTTCTATGTAGGGAAATGTTTAACTCTTTGTACTGTGTATCCATTCAGTCATCTTGCAATGCACGAGTTTCTGCTACTAGCTTAAAAATTATTTCATATATTCCTTTTTCTAAATGAAAATGAGACAGGCGTCTGCCTCAATGCTGTACTCTATTTTCCCTTAAGTGGTTATTTAAGCAGATTATGAGTTTTTTTTTTTTAAAGAAAATTGAATATCTGTAAATGTGAGAATCGCCAAATTACATGATGTTAAGGAAATACACATCCGTAGAGTGTATGTCCCTGAGACAATGCAAATGGTCTGAGGTTGTGGCTTTTTGTCGCCACACATGTATGTGGAACCTCCAGGCTTCTGCATCAGTCTGATCACTGAGCCATATATGTTCATCAATTCCATCTGTGTGATGGTTATTAAGAGGTGAATATAGCAACTAACCACATCTTAATCGTTAGACTAATCATAAGCCCAGAAATTTCTGATAATTGTTTTCTGAAACTTTTATTTACTACTAGGTTATATATTTGATGTACACATACAGCAGTTTGGTGATTTTTCATCTTTTTAGTGCTGATTCCTTACCTACTGATTGGTCTGTTTCTCCTCTGAGACTGTTATCGTATTTGGAATTGTTGTTACGCTTACAATACCATGGAACGTCTCCTGAAGAATACTTCCACTATATAAACCTGGACTGTTTTCCAGCATATAAATGTACAGTTCTATTTTGGCTTACACAAGTGTATGTATATCCATTGAACACTTGATCGTTTTCACGTTATATCAGATAGTGATAGACATGCCTGGAACCATCAGTAGGCACATGTGACTGCTATTGTTTGAATATAGATCATTTGCATCAGTGAACTGTCGGGGAGGTGTATTTGTAGCTATTCACTTAATATAAAGTGAATGATACTTACATCAGGACCTTTGATGGAGACTGTAATGTGTTCTTTCCCTCTCATCTAGGCCTCATCTTAGTGAGGTATTATTTAATTCTCTCAACAGATATTCTCAATTTAATTATGATTTCTATATTTTAATATGGTTGTTTAACAATATGATGGATTTTTTTTTTTTTTTTTATTTCTTGACTTTACAATTTGGTCATAGACTCATCCCGTCTCACCTACAAGAACCTCCCCCTCCCAATCCACCTCCCCTATTCTGCAGAAAAGGGGGTGCCCCTTTCCAATCGCCTCAGCCCAAGTCACATCAGGACAGAGCGTGTCCTCTTCCCCTATGGCCTGGCAAGGTAGTCCCAACAGGAGAAAGTAATCAAATAGCTGGCAGTGAGTCCATGTCAGGGACACCCACCTCCCCTGCTCCCCTTACTAGAGCACACACATGAAGCCTGAGCTGCCCATGGGTACATCTGTGCAAGGGGACTACGTCCAGTCCATGCATAGTTGTTGGCTAGTGCTTCAATCTTATCAGTCCCCTCTGGGCCCTGGTCAGGTGGCTCTGTTCCTTTTCTTATGGAGCTCCTGTCACCTCCAAGTCCTTTTCTTCCTCCTTTCACTTTTCCACAAGACTCCCTGCACTTCATCCAGTGTTTGACTGTGAGTCTCAGCATCTGTTTGATCTGCTGCTGGGTGGAACTGCTCAGAGGATAACTGTGGTAGGCTTCTGTCTGCAAGCATAGCAGAGTATTATTAATAGTGTCAGCAGTTGGCTCTCTCACATGGGATAAGCAAGGCATTATAATGGAGTTTTATAGAAATGTTTTCCTATGTATGTATATTTTCTCATATTATCCTCATTAACTCTCTTCCTTTACCGTCTGACTTCCACCTGTTTTCTATCTATCTATCCTCTCGTACAAGTTTATTTATTTGACAGTCCAATGATTTTTATAAGAACTGCTGAAGGGTCCTGGTTGAGGGATTATTTAAGGAGCATGGGCTCCTTATAAGAGATGACATCAGTGAAGAGAATTTTTTTTCTACTCCTAGAGACCACTAAATATCAAGAGATGTTCAAGGTATTTTATGGCCTCTTAGAAGCCTCTCCCCATGACTAGTGCTATCTATCTTTTATTCTCCTCTGAAGTGCGATAGTTGTTAGAGACATTCAATAACTTTTTAATTTATAAGGTTAAATTTTATCAAAATGCGAAAATACTCTGTACTATTAAATATTGCTCTTAAGGTTTAACTTGGAAATCATTATGTGTAAGAATTTGGATAGACAGGCAGAGAAAGGAACACATAGACCAATTAATCAATATATAATAGATAAATAGAAGATTGTTAGATAGATGGACAGTCAGACAGAAAGACAATATAGAGGAATTTTAATGCAGCAACATGGCTGGTCTGGCAAGACATCATAACCAAAGTCATAGGTCTCTGTGATCTACCTGGAATTCAAATACAACCTAAGTATTCGCCTTTAATCCTTCTTGCTGGAATACAGATACATATTTAGTACATACTTTTAATCCCAAACAATGATGTCTTGTTGAGGGGCAGACAAAGTGACAAACCAGAGAAAGATTTGACAGAATTAGTCTGAAATAGTATACATCCTACTCTCACAAGAACAGACATGAAAGAGACGCTACCTAAGAGCCATGCAGAGAAAGAGCAAAAGTTTGTGGAGACAGTACAGTAGATTTCAACAGTATTGTACAATCCCGGGCAGTTTGGTGCAGTTCTGTTGGGTGCAGTTGAGTTTGTGCAGTTTTTCCAAGCACAGGAATTCAGGTAGAAGCCTAGGTAAGCCAGTTTGAATCAGTGAGCTTGGAAAGGACTTTTCAGCCAGAACAGCTGAGTTGAATTTGGCAGCCAGAATTGAGAAAGAACTAGAAAGGGTGAGCTTTTTTCAGCAGTAAGTCTTGGAGGCTGAAAACATCCTAGGCTTTGGTTAGCAGACAGAGGCTGGAAGCTGAAGCTTCCAAGGTCTAGGCTTGCAGAAGATTAGATTGTATGGGGTCTAGAAGCTTCCAGGCCTAGGCCTAGGAATAGTAAGAAATGCTCTGGGCTCATCCCAAGTCACACGCTAGCAAAGCTTGGGTATGGCTCATCTCATCCCCTCTTCTAAGGAGATAAAAACAACATTTAGAAGACAGACAGCAAGCTAAATAATAAATAGGTGGATAGATAGTGATATTACCCTAGGCGATTAATGAAAGAGTTGAATAAATTTAAAAAACCCAAAGTTTATAGTAACTCTAGAACTTTATATGGATTCGTGCATGTCTAAATTTCCAACTCTTACATTCATTTTCTATAAAAATAGAGGCTATATGGTATAATGTCTAAATTTCTTTAAAACTGTAAAATTCTCAGTTCAATAGGCAACAATTAATTCTTTTCATATTTTCCTTGTGGCAAATGTCACTGATGACTTTCAGCTCAGCTTCTTTTTTCAAAGGCACCATGTATATGATGACAAATAAACTAAGAGTGCACCTTACAATCACGTTAATAACTTCCATTAACTCTAGTAGTCTTTACTTCTAGCTCAGTAAGACACACTGCAGAGCATTTCTTGAATTAGGCTTACCTACAAACATCATCCAGTGATTATGATTGTTGGCCTTAATGATTCATATTTGAATTAGATAATTTTTTATACACAACCATCAGAAACAAGAAGCAACCTGGCCCTTTGATAATGTCCAAACTATCCCCTGGCTTTCTCTAATTTACCTCAAGCAGCAATCACTGCTCTTGGTACAATCAACAGTATGAATGAAGTGTGTTGCCAGAACGAGAGAGAGAGAGAGAGAGAGAGAGAGAGAGAGAGAGAGAGAGAGAGAGAGAGATTACATTATTGCATCATCTCTCTCTTTCCTTCTCTTCCTGTTAAATCCCCTTACACACACCCTTTCTCTGAAATATTTGTTCTCTTTTTTCATTAATTGCTATGATACCCATATGTACAGTACACTCCCATCCCTAAATCACAAACAGTGTTGTGGAAAAGGAGATGGGAAGATTGCAAAATCTGAAGGATAAAGCTGTTTGCTGTGGGATTGCATTTTTTAGCAATGTCAGAATTACACCCGTAAATCTCACTAATATGAGTGCATGAATTTAAGCTGAACAAGGATAGTAACCAGAGACATGGCAAAGTGGATGGGGGAAACTCAGAGACTTCAAGCTTATACAGTGAACTATAAAGGCAACTAAGAAGCACATTAGTTGATTACCCAGGCCTAAAAGGCCAGCCATAAAAACATGAAGACCTGGAACATTTCACAGACTGAGGCTAGGTTATGCTTAGAAATATATATGTATAAACTCTTAATTCTTTTTAACAAGGTAATAATTGTTCTCACACAGATTAAAACATATGGTTCCATGTATTGGGACCACTTATAGGAATTTGTAATTGAGTATAATCAAGTTTTTCAACTACTAAAGTTTACACCGTGACACTTGAAAATATACCAAAACAGGACATGTTTTCTCCAAATCCACCCATTTATTGCTAGTTTAAGGTACATTTTAAATTTTCAAATGGTTACTTCTACTCTTATAAAATTATTTATTTAAAAGAAAGAAAAAGGAAGAAAGATGGAAATAAACACCCTAGAATATAACATATATTTTTAACTTTTGAGACATAAAACTGACCTAGGGAGAACAATTGAGGCTTGAGACTTACTTTTTATTCTTTTTGGAGATTTTTTTTTTTTTTTTTTTACTCTTCCTTTTCCAAATCTTTGTGGGATACTGAAATGTTTACAGATAATAAGCTAAAATTTTTCATGTTGCCAAGTTCATTCAGTTTTCTATCAGATACTTATTTAAAAGAGAGAACACAGTTTGCTTATTATAGAAACTAGCTGCATTGTTATACAACTGGGACTAGCAGGGAGAACTGGGTTCTTTTTTGTTTTTGTTTGTTTGTTGTTGTTGTTTTGCTATTGTTTCTATTCACTTGGTATATAAAGTAAACCGGTAATTATTAATGGGTGAGAAGGAACAGAGAAAAGGCAAAATTAAAATAATTTAAAAACAAGGTGGGAACATCACAGAAAATTGTATACAAAATATGAGTGCCATCAAACACATAAACAGGACATTTTAAGCTATAAATTAAAATATTACCATTATGTCAATTGTGTATTGTCAATAGCAACAACCAAAAAAAAAAAATGATCTCTGCTTTCCATACTCTACAAATTACACCATGGAAAGTTAATTAGTCCTTTTTTTTTTTTTTTTATGATGAAGTGCCCAACACGGTTCTTCTTTTTTTGTTTCCCACTTCCATCCAATTCAACTAAACACATATAGAAGAAAAAAAAACTATAGGTAATGAATCTAGATAGTTAGAATCCAGTGCAGATGGTATGAGCACAGCTGACTACAGAGTAGCTGGAAGATTCATCAGGCACAAGAGCAATCTATCCCATTTGAACTGTGTAGGTATCCATTTACTTTGTGTGGGTTTTGTGTATTCTCTACAGACTGGAGAATGAATCCTCAGTCATGTTTGCCATATGCTGTAAATGAAGTGGAGAAGAAGCCAAGTTACCTTCTAGGTGACAATAGCATTGTGGTATATGAAGCTATTTTAGAGAGAGGAACTGAGTGAATGAGTCACACAAGCAAGATCATATAATTGTGTGAGAAAAAACATGGAAAAATAGTCCCCTTCATGCCTAGAAGGTCTTGGCATAACTGAATTTTCCTCACATCTTTTCATTCGACAGAGGATACAAGCATGAAGAGCTGAAAATTCTACATCAGAAGATAAACCTCTGCAAAATTTCCAAAAGTTCTACTTGGCTCCATTAGGCCCATGCAGTGCAGATGAGGAAATTAGAGTAGATACACAAAATAGAAATCATTTTAGAGATCTTGTTAAACATGTATCATTTCTTCATTTGTCGCTTTTTATTGCAGAAATAGTTCTTTATTAAAAGTCAACTGTTTGAATGACTTCTTATGCTAACATTTTTAACACTGGTGAATCATACTGTTTATGTGACCCAGTGATAGCTCAGGGGTCAAAGTGATTTGAGATTAGAAGATAGACATTCAAATATGTTTGGCATTTGGATAACATTACTAATACTGGTTGACACAGTTTCAGTAGACCAAGGCTGACTCCCGCATGTTGAAGTTATGGCGAGGTAATGCTTTCACTAGGGTTTTAGCTTGGTGACCCGCTTGCATTTCTAGCGTTTGCATTCTTCACCTTTTAAATTACTCTGATCATCACTGCATGTCCTATGCAGCTACTAAATGACAACATTGTTCCCTTTCATCTTATAAGTGATCTCCTATAACGTACAGCCACAACCAGACCCTATAGCCTATTGTAATATAATTCTCAGTGAATTTATTCAACTTTTTCCTTCATGTTGTTTATAACAATAAAACTCTTTAATAATGTCAAGACTTTAAATAAATTTTCTTTTTATTTATATAT
Organism: Acomys russatus; assembly: GCF_903995435.1. Classification (NCBI taxonomy): domain Eukaryota; kingdom Metazoa; phylum Chordata; class Mammalia; order Rodentia; family Muridae; genus Acomys; species Acomys russatus. Next base: position 50,176,852 of record NC_067148.1, on the reverse strand, counting down.
CTCTATATGTTTATATTTAATAATATTTTGAATTAATATTTACTTTTAGAGGGAGAATATATCCTGATTATAAATTATTGCTATAAATTATTTGATTAGTAAAGTATATAACATCTCATCATGGCACAAAATAGGAAATTTAGGTGAAGGAGAGATAAACCTGTTTTTTAGGATCCCAAGTGTGGGATCAGAATGGTCTTGTGAGAGAACAGGTGCGGTTAATCCACTAGCAGAGCAACCACCTCGAGAGGGAGCTTGATTGTTACCAGCTTAAAAGATCCCGTGAACAGACCCTGGGAAGAGATATATAAGTGAGCCCAGAACTGGAGGGGGGAATTTTGGAGACTAGGGATAGTTTTGGCTGTTCATCGCTCCACTTTGAGACGCTCCTAGAGAGGAACTGCTCGAGGTAGGCTTTGGGGCTCCAGCTCCTGCTGAGGTTCCCGGTTCTGGTTACTCCAGGTCCCAGCAGAAGAAATCCTGCTGATTACGCCAGGAGAATCATTCCTCGGAACTGATATCCTTGCGTTTTGCTATTGTGTTCCTTAATCTTCTTTTCCTATTGGTTTGGTTAGTTGGGTTATAAGTGACATACGTTCTGTTAATAAGTTATAATAAAATATATTACTTAAGAAAATTGAGCCTATACTTAAGCACAGAGAGAAGTTGATTATCTTTCTCAGGATCACACAGATAAATCATGAAGCCATTAGCACATCCAGACATCTGAATTGACAGCTTGTTTTGCTTCCATCTCCTGTACATAGCCAGAAGCTCTTGGGCTTTGGCTTCTTAATGAGAATGCATCTGCATAACAATCGTAATTTTATATATCATCTTTACGTGGGAGAAAACGTCCTGTAACAGAAATAATCTAAATTATTGCTCAGAAGAATGAGTAAAAGCAACTTTGTAACTTCACTCTGTTATATTGGGAAAACATTGGTCTCATTTTAAATACAAGGTGGGTCTACATGCCTGGTTTCTTGTAGGCTGGGAAATTTATCACATGGTTAGTCTGCCAGTACAATACGTTATTTTTGTCTCTTGCCTCATATTTAAGTCTTTTCTCTTATATCTCAAATCGTCCCACAGCCAGGCTCCACAATCATGTGAGCCTCACTGTGCTTGAGTGTGTACATATATATACTGAATATTCCTGGAAGCTAAGAAATGTACATTTTTACGTGCTTTGTTTTTGTCAGGCCTCTTTAGGTACCATCATCACCAAAAATTCACTAAAAAACAAACAAACAAACAAAACTTTTTTTACTAGAATCACTATGAGATATCCAAGTTTCTTTCCAAAAGAAAATTTGGTTCCTCGGCTTTCACAATTTTTCAGTGGCTTTTTGCCTGTTGTGTATTTCTCCTCAGCTATTATATTCAGGGGTTCCCATGATACAGTATAGATTTCTTCCTTTCTTTCTGATTACTTTTTGATCTTTCTTATAGATCCCTTTTCCCCTTTTAAAACATGTTCAAAATGTAGATCTAAGTGCTGTTAGTCTCTCTATCGATTTTTATCCATTTAGATGATGGCAAGCTTATCCAAAGCTTCAATTAAACTCTCTCTGCTGATGGGTTCAAAATCTTTACTCAAAAGCATGCCCTTTCAATATGAGCTTCAGATACATTTTTATGAGCTCCATAGACCCATTTAGTATGTTTCTTAAAAGTCTCAAAGCAAACTCATTTCAGCCTATCTCTACAATCACAAATAAGGACCTCTATTGCTTCTAACATACTGAGTGGAACAACACCATGAAGCTTTGAAAACATAGGCTCTCTAATCAGTTGTTGCTCAAACGCACTCCCCCTCTCCCATCCATCAGCATGTTCTGTCTACTTTTTCTCTGACATAGTTTTCAAGTCCAGAAAAGAAAGCGAGACTACTCTCTGATCCAATCATCTACTGGACACAGACCGAACTGTATTACTCTACCTACAATAGCCCACTAGTAATGAGAACAGGAGACAGATGTGTGTGTGCCTCGTATGACAAGGACCTAACAGCAGTTCCACTGATGTCCTTGCAAAAACAGAGTTATTCCTGGGTTCTTGTTGTCTCTTCAAATGAGCATCCCTGATGCAAAGCTATACATAAGAATTTAACCTGAACTTCGAGGGGCCACTTATACACCTCATGGCTGGTATGGCTGGACGAACTTCCTATCCACGCCTCACTCACTATCAGTCAGTTCTACTAAAAGCTGCAGACTATAACCTCAGTGCCATGGCCTTTCTGGGGGAACTGGTGTCTCTGTACAGGCTCTCTGCCCGGTCTCTCTCTTTCTTAAGCTCCTGCCTATGAATCTATAATATATTTTATTGATAAAGTTCACCCTTTCTGGTCAATGGACTGGATTAATTGAATTTAGAAACACAGACCTTGAGGCAACTGAGTCAACGAAAGCTTTATATGGTCCTGAGCATTTAGTCCCCTAACTCACAATTTGAAGCCTGCCTAAGGCAAGAGAGAAAGCGTCCGTCAAACCCAGACACACTGCCTTTCCCTTATCACTATGATAGAATACAAGCGTGATCACTGACAATTCTTACTTGAAGCCCTAATCATGCATTTTTGTCTGTTTCCCCATTGTGATTCTTGGTATGTTATGTGATTGTTTTATTTGGTTCTGTAGATATCATCAAATGTCACACAAGGAAGGACTGAAAGCATATCCTATCTCTACCGTGTATTTTTAAGCTCCGTGCTGCATATGAAGCAGCCTCGTTTGGCCCTTTGGATGGGGAGACACTTGGAGCAGGGTTGTTCTTTGGCATTAGGCAGCAGAAAACTACCTTTCAAATGCTGAGGCATATAGCTGACTGTGTTCTGACAGCACAAGTGAGACAGGTCATCTGAGTTCAGTATACATTTCTGATCCACAGAATGATGAGCAATTTAAATTTCTTTTTGTCATTTCATGAATATATGTTGATCAACAGATCCTGATAAGTCCTTGTAAGCTTTTCCTACCCTGCATGTTAAGCTATATTTTTGACGAGCAGTCTCAGCATATCATGTGTGCTTAATCTTCTGATAGCTGTCAATCACGGTTTGAAAAGCATCACTAGACAAGGACGTAAAGATAAATGCCAGCATATTCTGGCATCTGAGAACATCTCCAATTTAATCTTTTTCCAGGTAGCCCCTTGTCTCTTCAAAAGAGTAGATACCATCCATACTTGTGTTTCTTTCTGTGCAATTACATGTTTCTTTTCAACCCAATATTTGCCAAACTTGTATCTCCTCCTGTATTTTTGCCTATTTAATCACTTATCCATCAGTTTTCACTCAAAGCATCACTTTCACGCGTGACCACTGGCAAGGTCACAACACACTGTTAAGGGACCTTCTAGTACAATGTATATGTCTTTACCAATGCCATTTAAATATTGGTTTTTGCATTCATTTGTTTATTATCTCTGATTTTTCTTGATAGACCATTAACGTTGGGAACAACCTGATTCTGTTATTTTCTCACACTCTCATTTGCAGTGATTGACAGTGTCTGGAATACAGAAAACACTTCATAAATGATTGCGAAGGGAATATATTATCAAGAAAAAAAAAACTTGCTGAAACATGTCCAGATCATTCAAAATGTACTATTTCTTCATTATTACACTGACATTCTAGTTGTGAAGCTGATTCTAGATTGTGAAGATATTCAGGTTTGTTAGGTTTAGCGCGCTTATGGACATGTTGTGTAGTGAGTTAGTGTGCAACCTCTGTTAGCCACGAGCCTGCACTTCCACAGAGCACTCAGTGTGCTTAAAATGCTCAAGTTTCACAGAGTTTACTTTGATAAATACTGTCTATTGAATATGAGACAGTCATTTAAAATAAAACTGTGTTTTATCTGTTTCACTTAAGGTATTTCTAGTCACCTGCAGGAATGTACTCAGAAAAATATGAATGGGTTTTAATATTGGTGTAAGGAAACCACAATGGGAAAATAAATATTTTACAGAGATTTAAAACTAAAATAGTAATTATTATTTAGCAACAGAGGAGTGTTTTTCCCACTTTGTTCTATTTAGTCCGTCTTTTTTCTCCACCACTGTCTGTAGTAAGTGAAAGCTAAATTCATATAAAGAATGACATTTACTTTTACTAAGATAAAAGGAATCTTTGATTTTTAAAGATGTATATTCAGATTGGTTCATCATTATCTAAAAGGACCTTTTAAATCTTTTCTTGTTCAACCAAAAATTGTTGACTCAGATTTGAAATAAATTGTTATCAAGCTTAGCATCTCATTTGTTGGTAATTTAATCCCTTGGGTACCAAAGTTGTAATCTGTCCAAAAAAAAAAAGAAAGAAAAGAAAGAAATCCTTCAAACATTGGTAATATGTGAACTTAGGTAAATTCATTAAACTAAAGTTGGGGTGAGATAGACATGGGTACCCTCCAAAGCAAGAAACAATTGAGAAAGGCAATGCTTTATTTGTTTTTGTTTTTTGTTTTATTCCTTTTTAAAAAATCACCAAGAAAAATCAAGATGGTATGAAAACAGAATTACAAATTTCTCTCATTTACTTATGTAAATCTTGGATTTTTATTCTGTAATGATTTTACATGGTATGGCATAGAGTGGGAGATGAAGAAAGAAGTTAATAGGCAGTGATTATATAATAAATTGGCAGATAGACTTTCATAGTTTCCCTATGCCCCTGGGAAGGCATACGTGACAACATAATCCAAGCCTGAGCGTACTCACCCCCCGAGATGGGACGCATGAAAGGCGTTTTCCATGCCACCGAGTGTCATTGTGCAACCAGTCCTCTGATTAGTGACAACCAGACGTTCATGTTGCACACAGTTTCTTCCCTTCAGACTCCAGGTTAACATCCCTCTTCTAATTTGGCTATATGTAAGGCTAACAATCCACAAACAATTACCATTGACTACGAACAAATTGATTATTAAAAGAAAAACTACTGTTATATAACCGGCAAGATAACATTTTCTATCAAGAGCAGAACCAAGCATATGGTGATATGAGTGGACATTGACCTTCGCAGTCTCAAATTTCTGCCTAGAATTTATCTTTGGTAGTTAGTTTTTATCTTTAACAGCTTCGAACCACAGAGTCGACTCATTTTCTGGGGTCTGTAGTTAGATGGCAAGCTAATCTACTTAGACTGCATAGCCCAAGTTAATTATCTATCATTGTGCAATAATTTCTGTATAACTTGGATGGTGTCATATAAAATGGACACACACACTTGTTAACTGGAATATGTAACATCTTACTACAACGGCTAGCAAACAAAAATTAGATGAAATTCTGAGACATACTTGTCCTTTGAGGTAAATAATAGTATTAGTTTAGTTCACTATTATTTATAAGATCAAATCAGAATAGGAGACCAGATAAAACTAAAATCAATAACATTTAAGAGTTAATAGGCAAACACCTTTATTCACTGCCTTAGCTTAATAATTGAACCTCTACATTGTTGTGAAGGTGAGACAAATAAGATTCTTAGGAATTTATAATGAATCCTCCTTCTTTATGTTTGAATGTGTATGCATGTGTTCAATGTACATAAATGTGTGTCTGTATATAAGGTCATGGATCTAGTCTTTTCCACAGGGTTTGTGCAATTATATTAATAATATTTCATTACTGTTCCCTTTCTCTTGATTTGTACCAGCGCCATGGTAGTAATGAAATATCAGAGGTCTCTATACATACAAGATATATATGTGTTGTAGAGGGAAAATTACAATGTTTCCCTTTCCTATACTCTTTATTGAATCAATATGAGTTTCTCAATGTAAATTTTAGGTTATTTAGATTTTTTTTTTGTTTTGTCTTGTTTAATATCTTGCTCCCACCATGATATAAGGTACTTTCTTTCTCTTTTTTTTTTCTTTTTTTCTCTCTCTTTTCTCTCTCTTTTTTGTATTAATTTATTCTTGTTACATCTCAATGGTTATCCCATCCCTTGTATCCTCCCATTCCTCCTTCCCTCCCATTTTCCCCTTACACCCCTCCCCTATGACTGTGACTGAGGGGGACCTCCTCCCCCTTTATATGCTTATAGGGTATCTAGTCTCTTCTTGGTAGCCTGCTATCCTTCCTCTGAGTGCCACCAGATCTCCCCCTCCAGAAGATTTTTAAAATCTTCAATCACAAAGATTGGTTAGCCAATGCCATTATCTGATATGACAGTTGCATTTTCTTAAAATTCTAAAACTACAAAACTCAGACCCTTAAGCTCTTACCCTATTCTTAACAGAGTAAAAATAATATCTAACAATATATAATAAGTATTAAAATAATATATTAATAACATAATAATATTTGATCAGGATTATCTACCCATCATTATATTCACTGTTATATCCTATTAGGTTAAATTTACAAAGTAATCACAAAGTATGTTGTAAACCTTCCGCATGTTCTAAATTTGATTTTTCATGTTGTCAGGGTCTACAAAATGTTGTAATGAGGTTGTCCATCCCACTTTTAATATGTTGGCATGAGATAAGACAAGCATGGTACTGCCATGATTTGACTGGAAAGAATAAATTTAGGTAGATGACATCCCAAGTATGTGGTTGAGTTCTTTTGGTTCTTGAAATGCAGAGGCTTTCCTAGTTGATAGTGTACATGGTGGCCTTCTTCTTTGAAGGGAGGTATTTCCATAACCTTTCAATGCTCCTAGCATTTGAAAGATGCATGGAACAATAATCTGAAACACAAATGCAAATGATTTCTTTTTCAGAATGCATGTGAGAAACACAAGATCCATGGAATAATTTCCCAACATTTATATTCTACATTTGCTACATCTAAAGCAGAGGAGGATTAGTGAATTTGTTGTTTGGAAGTTCTTAAATAGATCCTAACCCAGAAATCTCAAATCTAAGTGCTGAAAAGTCTGTTGTAAATATGGTACATTTGTGTTTTGGGAAGTGAGTCAAACAGCTGTATTGGAACATTTTCAGGTGGATAACATATGGAAGGCATAACAGTAAAAATGCATCAGAATAAACCATTCTTAGAAGATTATAAATGTAAGTTCTTTGTAACAAAATATTATGTTTATAAAAATAATTACATCCTGCTCTTCTTTTCAGAAAGTACATTGACTTCATAAAGTAGTTAAACACTCTTATGTGATGAAGAAATGCTTTTTCAAGCATTACTAGTTAGCAAACATTCTAAAATTACTTACTAGAATATTGACTTACAGACTTCTGTTTTAATTTACCAAATATTCTTCCCACTTTTATGCTAACATATGCACAGTAATTAAACTCAGGCTTTGTTGTTGTTTTTGAGTGACTGTCATCAGTAAGTTCTTGATGGGAAGACAACTTTTAGAACAAGACAATAGGTTGTGTCTGTGGGTCTAGATCTAGCCATAAACTATAAATATATTTAAATATATTATTCATACCTCTTAATTTATTATAGGGTGGAGTTAAGAGAAATAATAGCCATTTGTACTCATGAAAACATAAAAAGGGGCAATCTTTTAAAAATATTTAAAGTAGAATTATTTATAGTATATTTTATGCTTTGTGTATGTATTGCTTTTAATATACAATTATACTATACGCAATTAGAGAACTTTAATACTTCAAGGTTTCTTCTTTTAACTAGTACTCTCTTTTTTGTTGTTGGTTGGCTTGGTTACTTGTTTTTTAAATATATTTTATTAATTTATTCATATTATATCTCAATTGTTATCCCATCCCTTTTATCCTCCCAATCCTCCCTCCCTCCCATTTTCCCTTTACTCCCTTACCCTATGACTGTGATTGAGGGGGACTTCCTCCCCCTGTATATGCTTATAAGGTATCAAGTCTCTTCTTGGTAGCCTGCTATCCTTCTTCTGAGTGCCACCATGCCTCCTCATCCAGGGGATGTGGTCAAATATGGGGCACCAGAGTTCGTGTAAAAGTCAGTCCCCACTCTCCACTCAACTGTGGAGAATGTCCTATTCATTGGCTTGATCTGAGTCAGGGTACGAAGTTTACTGCACAAATACTGAGAGTGTCAACTCTGGTTTTACGTGTTACTCACTACAGTCCTTGAAGCCTGATCCAGAAGGATAAATGATTTTAACACCAGCCTGAGCTACACAGGCTGTCCTGTTACATAGACAGAACTTGTCTCAAGAAAACAAAATGTGTTCATCTACAAAGCAACTATTCAACAGATATAAACTCCATTTTCCTGTGTTTCTATAAATCACTTAATCACAAAACAATGAGCCAGAAAATATTAAGTTCCAAAGGAAACTTTGGAACTAGTTTAACTAGTTTAACTTATGCTTATATCATTTGTCAAGTGCATAAGGAAGTGGATGGGTGAGGAGACCATTTCTCAGTTGATTTTTATGTAGCTCATCCTTATTGAGAACCTATTGTTCTATAGACCTGCTATAAGATGCACATGAGAAATATGTCTACTGGGAATTTAAAACAAAACAAAACAAAACAAAACAAAAAATATGACTTTCTCACGTACTCTGGTGCCTCACATTTGACCATGTCCCCTAGAGGGGGAGACCTGGTGGCACTCAGAGGAAGAACAGCAGGTTACCAAGAAGAGACTTGATACCTTATGAGCATATACAGGGGGGAGTAATCCCCCTCAGGAACAGTCATAGGGGAGGGGAATAAGGGGAAAAGGGGAGGGAGGGAAGAATGGGAGGACACAAGGGATGGGATAACCATTGAGATGTAACAAGAATGAATTAATAATAAAAAATTTAAAAAAAAAGAAGAAAAAAAAAAAAAAAAGCAGGAAAGCAAACAAAACCTTCAGTTTCCAACCTAAAGCCTTACTGAGGCACTTAACTTGTCCTGTATCCTGAGGACTGTCCTGAATAGGAACACTTGGTTCTTCTTTATTAGGAAAAATTTCAGATAGGATTTCCATATTTTCTGTGCAGTCAAGAACATGGTCATATTTTCTGGTTTTGTGTATCACACTTTTCATGGAGTAGCCAGGAATATTTTGAAATAGAACTGATACAAATTCATGTACTACTGTCTATGTGCATGCAGAACACCTTTTTGGAAAGCTTCTCACAACTTGTATAAATTAGAAAGAAGGAAAGTTAATTGTAATAAAATGGAGATTCTAGGTATAGCCCTGTGTCAAAGAATATGATTTGTATATGCTAAGGAACAGAATCAATCCATAGAGTAGTAGTAATAATAATAATAACAATAACAACAACAACAATAATAATATTCTAGTGACTGTTTTTAACATTGTATGGCCATATTCTATGCGGTTGATTACGTCAGCATGTTTTTAAGCATATAGTTTTTTATGTATGTCATATTATTTTAAATTTTTTGATATTCTCATATTTGTCACTCTTCAAATTTTAAAATGCTAATAATAATCGTACTTGTATTTTGTATTAATTACAGATCAAGCTATGTCTGATATCACTAGCTTAATAATGGAACTATAAAAAGTAACAGGTCATGATTAATAACTCTGTATCTAATAGTTTAATAAACAATAGAAATTAATACAACATTTACATTTTATACATAAGTCTTAACAGAAACCATTATGGCAGGCGCAAAGTCCATAGATACTTGTCACATGTATTGAGATATCTGTCTAAATGGAGTTATATGTCTTCCATGTCTCATTTGGATGAGAAGAAATCAGCATTAAATACCCATAAAAACTAACTGAACAACATCATTTGAAGTACTTACTTGAGATAAGCCACTAAATGCCTACGAAGACCTTCGTGGGGGTGGGGAGGGCAGAGATCAAAATACTTCTCTTGTTGGAGCATGAATATTCTTGGAGGACATTCAATTGTTAATAATCTCTTACTGTTCACTGGTTTGTAGCAGTACTGCCAATATTTTTTTGTTTTGTTTTTATTTTACTTTTTCTTTTAATTTTTTATTCTTTTAATTTTTGAAAATTTTAAATTATGTTTCTTTTTTAACATATGCATTTATATTATTACATCTGAGTAAAATTAACTACATACAGCAGGAAGAACCACGAGACAATCAGGAATTATGTAAATGTTACATTCATAGTGAGAATTCTGCCTAAAAATGGGCAAGTTTCGATGCAGGCAGAGTCAAAGGCCAAACTCTGCCAAGACACGGTAAGGAAGTCCTCAAAGTTCCTGCCTTGCATTTGTCTCTCAGATATATTGGGCCAGAAGGCTGAAGATGATGCTCCAATGTTATAGAGAGTGTTAGGTGACTGTTCAGGCAGTAAACTGTCTCAGTCATTTTTTCATTTTGGAAACTGCTAATCTGTACTCTGGGTTCACTCAGGTATTTAAGTTTTATCTCTTCTCAAGTCTCTGATGGGTTTGAAGACCAGATAGTTTAGTCTTTCAATTAAACTTAGTAGGTTACGGGTTAAGATGTTTTTAGATCAAGATAGATGTTTTAAGTTAATAGAAATGAGATATGATTGATATTAATCTCTACTCAGAAATTTAGACCCAACAAGACAGGAAAGATGTTTACTTCAAGTACTGCCAAGATTATGATGGCCATCTCTCTATATAGAAGAAAAGATTGGGATAAGCCTATTCTGTCTCTCTCCTTTCCTCTCTACTTTCCTCTGTTTTCTGTTTTTAATCTCTTTGCAACCCCAATAGGACAAGAGAACACTGCTCCAAAGACCAACACAGCACTATTTCCCTGAAAGCCTTTGACCAGAATATTTTCATTAAAACATTGGTACATAAATTTGTCTTATGTCATTTCTGTTTTCAGATACTATCTTTAATGTGTAGCATTAATCTACTACAATCAAACAAAGGTCACAGTAGTGTACCTGAAGCCTGTAGAAACTATATTTAACACATTTTATTATTTTCTTGTTTTTCTCACAAGGCACCTCACAAATTCTTGCATTTAGGATCACTCACAGTACCGCAATGCTGATCTTGGGAATCATAAAGGAAAATAACAGAAAAACAAGAGCAAACCACAACCTACATCTTCCTGAAAGTTATCTGACATTCTACCAGAACTCTGCTGAATGTCCTTGGTGTTCACTCAGACTTGACAGACTGTTACTTCTGTCCCATAGCTGCCATTGTGTTCAGAGACTTCTTGCAAATGTCCTCAGGGAATGGCTATAAGCCAGTAATTCTTAGCTCAATGTTGGAAAACAATGTCCTAGAAAGAAGAAAAAAGACAAATTAATGAGGAATGAATGGAAGAGTTAAGAAGTGCATTTTTAAAACAATTTTCCATGTGATATTACCCAAAACAACCAAAATCAAACTTTATCTGAATTAAATTATTATGCCTGTATTAAAACCACTTAAATCATACATTTGGTAAATTCTTATGATTTTTCCTTTGAATTTCAAATATTTTTAGTGTAATTTACTTTAATTCTGATTTTTGGCAGCTAGAGTAGCCATTATTCATATTTTTATTCTTTAAGCATCTGTTCTTAAAGAAATTAACATCAAGTAGATTCCATAATTCTAGCTTTCACCAACTAATTAAAAAATGGAAGAAATAAATTGAAATGTCAATGAGAAATTTCAATTAAATTACTAAATAAACATAAAGCTTTGTGATTATAAACAGGTAGGCATTGTTTGCAATATAGTTATGTTACAACTAACTAATGTTGTGTGCTTGGCTTTCAGTTTGCTGAAGGAATGCAACTTGCGTGAAACTTACAACCATGTTTTATGTGTTTATGTAGTTACCACACAGTTTTTGATTAAGAAATAAATGCCACCAAATAAAATATTTTATGATTTTATAAGGAGTAAATGATGTTTGCTTCACAGCCTCATGACAGGAAACATGCTCAAAGGAATCATATGTCAGGTGTAAAATTTACATTATTTATTATTAGAGGAATTATTTGAAGTTTGAGGAAAATTTCATTTGGGTTACTCATAAACTAATTAACTTTATATATTCATATCCATCTATTTATATGATTATTAGGAAACATTTTACTTCAGTGATAAGCAACAAATATGAGGAGAAGAGATTGAACAGGCTAAATGCAGAGGTAAATACCATTCACAAAACACCATCAACCAAAGAGGTCATCATGGCCACAACACATTCAGCTTTTGAAAGCTAAGAACTGGTTTTTCTCTAATTACAGACAATGAAATTTTAATAAACAAGACAATTGAATTATAGGATTTAAGCTTATAAACTGTGTTGATTTTATTCATTTCTTTATGCTAAAATTTTTGCTTTTTGAGGAGAATGAGGATTTCCCTTAATTTTTGTTTACTTTAGTCCAGACCTTCAAGCTCTGCATATCCTGTGTAGACTATGAGCATTAATTTTTAATTTTATTTTCTAATTCTTGAGACTACAGTGCAATTACATCATTTTTATTTCTATAGCCTCCCACCAAACTCTCCCGTATATTCTTCCTTGTTTTTTTTCAAACCCCTGGCCTCTTTTGTCAACTGCTGTTATATGTATGAATGTACATGTACATACATATATGTTCCTACATGTAACCTGCTTGGTCTGTATAACATTACTCATATACATGTGTTTAGCACTGATCATTTGGTATTAGACAGCTAATTGGTCTGAGTTTCCTAGGGGAAAACTATTTATTTTTCTGAATCTCAACTTTGCTAGTTGCCGGCAGCTTTTTGTATAGAATTGAGGCCTCATGTGCTTTCCTCATTCACCTTGGCATGACTTTTGTTGTGCCTTTTCAACTCATGTTTAGGCAGTCATGTTGGTGAAGTGTGTGTTAACATCACATATCTCAGAATTCTTAAACTGTAAATAGGAAGCAGAACGCTGACCTCAAAAGTTACCTCAGGGATTACCTGTATTCCTATTTGCACTGTGTCAAACACTGAATTTCTGGCATGTTGGCTAGACATGCATTTGCGTTTTATATCATTGTCCTTAGTCACCCATGTCCAAGATAGTATTTTGTTGCTGCTGTTTCTTTCCTTTTAATACAATTTTACATATCCTCACTTTTGCATGATACATTTTCCAGTACTCATAATTGTGAAACTAAATCATTTGTTTTGTTCTGTTCATTTTTTTTTTTTTTTCATTTTTGGAAACAGTGTCTCCTGAGTTTTAGTGTGGCTTAGGTATTCTGAAAGTCACTATGTAGCTTAGAATGACTTCACACTCCCTAAGAACTTTTTCCTCAGCCTTCCAAGAGCCTGGATTCTAGGTGTTTACTATCATTCCTGGTTCTGGTGGTGTTTCTGTTATTCAACTCTTAGCTCTCTGCCTAATAATTTTAGTCATGGGCATTTTCCAATAAACACATGTGACACTTTTGTATTAAACAATGGACTAATTTGTAATAGCTAAATTTCTATTGCATGTAAGCTAATGTGTTCATGTGGTTAAGTGGTTACTTAGGTAGAACTTTATGTATTAGTCATGATACTCCTGGGCTGTGAGAATGCAGACAATAAAGTATTAAAAACTGAAAATGTAGTCCCGATGTGTGCTAGAAACTTCTACTCTACAATTTTGGAGCTAGGATAGGTAATACAGCATAAAGGATGAATGTGGTATATAATCAAGGTACAAGAAAAACTCCTTGGAAACCTAAAGCATAAAGGGTAAGGAGGCTCAGTTCAAGAAAAAAGTTCTGGTAATAGGCGTATTAGTTCTGGTAATAGGCATATTAGTGTTTAAGAAAAAGCATGAAACCCAGAAAAAGTGACGTGCAATATTCCCATGAGACAGAAAAGTAAAGACATCAGAGAAGTGGCAGCCAGTAGGACCCGGAAGAGCACTATGGACAGTGTCCACATTAATACTTTTATTTTGGTTTGCCACGAGAAGCCACTAGAGAACTCTAAGAAGAAAGTGAGTGATTGAAGTCCTCTTTAGAATAGCGGAAATCCTAAGGGAGCATCCTTTATTAAAGTATCATCTGTCAAAGTCTAATATATTTATAACTTTAATGAGCACTAATATTTTGAAGGCATTATACATTCAGTAAGTATCTTGTAAATCATCGGGTTTTTATGCCACTGTCTACATTTAGGCTCAGAGGTACAGGTGTAGAAAATAAAAGTTTAGTGCAAGAATCACCCTGCACATCTCTAATCAGCCACCGCTTCTAATTAGCT